>NC_054473.1:13627558-13927558 GCF_017639515.1 Carcharodon carcharias
CAGCATTGCCATGTGGCATCATGTAGGTAAGGATAAAGAAGGAGCCAGTGATAAATCCTTGGGGTACACCAGAGGTAAATGTAGAGTGTGAAAAGAAGTCATTGCAGGGGGTGTTTTGGCTACAATTAGGCAATTAAGAGTGGAACCAAGCGAGGTTGGTCAACTGTGATGAACAATAGAGAATTGGTGTTAAAGGAGGTTGATATGGTCAAAGTCTGCAGAGAGATCAAGATGAACAAAGGGAAATAGAGCATTGTGGTTACAGTCACAGATCTTAACCAACAGCAACTAATTTGGCCTCATTGCTCCTATAGCGGTTGGGGTTTGGAGGGGCAGGGGTGGAAAGGGTAATGCTTCAACCTGCTATCCAGTGGTTCTGCTGAAAATTCACTAGAGAAGTTATTTGTTAGGTAAGGTCGTGCCAGACAAGCAGAAACAGTGTATCACGGTCACAATCACAAAGCATGCCATTCTTGACTGATTCAGGCCATTTCAGGCTTGTGGTAGGATGGGAATCTAATGGGAGAGATTCAAATGGAAGAAAAGATGAGTGCAGATTTGGGAAGCAACAATGTATTCAAGTACTTCAAAGAGGAAAAAGTGAAAATGGGATACTAGTTTGGAAGGGCAAGTCTCCCGAGGAGAAGGTCGATGATGACTGTTTTGAAAAAAAAAAGTTTCGAAAGAAAAGGAGACAGACAGAGTACAAGAGAGAGAGAGGCCATTACAATGCCAGCAAGCACACGGGGACAAGATGGATAGTTGGAAGGTAAGCAGTTTAGTGGGAATGAGGTCAACAGAGGAGATGTTGGGTCTCATAGGTAAGATGACCTCAGAGAAGACATATGGGGATAGGAGAGGAAGGCATGCTTAAAGTCAGAAGAACCTTAGGACAGGTTGGTGGGCAAGGAAGACAGGTCTGGTGACAAAGGCAGATGAATGGATGGTCTTAAGCTTACTGTCCAAGAATATCAGGAGTTCCTCTTATTTGTTCATGATTGCAAGGATGGGAAAAAAGCAGGGAAGAAGGATTGAAGCAAATGGTTGGCAGTTCAAAAAAAACAACAGGAGTTATCTTTGCCTTCCAGGATGATTCAGGAGTAGTGAACAGTTTTGGCAGAGGACAGCAAGGACCAAAAGCATTTATTGTGGTACAGCCAGATCTGGCAATGGGTGATTTAACGAATTATGCACCAGATAAATAAAGTCAGTGTCCCTCAGGCTCCAGAATGAGAAGATTGGGGCTATGCCAGAGTGAATGACCAATGTGGGAGCAAGCAAGGGTTTTATTGGAGAAAAGGGCTTCAAAGGTGGAAATGAGCGAGTGATTGAGCATACTGGGAGCTCCATTGTAACTTAAGGTGGTGAATGGATGGCTAAAGACTGATCAATTGAGAGTACATTTAATCTCTCTTCCATTTCCTCACACTCCACCAAGTTTCTTCTTTTATTCTAATTAGCTCTACCCTTGCTTTAACTATTCTCTTGCATGTTTATAAAATCCTTGAATATTTTTCATGTTGCCTGTCCATCACACACTTTAAGCTTTTCCAGTTATTTTTCTTTGCCATTCATATTTTCAATTCTTGCTTTCATTTTCTTTTCCATTGTTAGCCCTGGTCATATACCTCTAACTACTGTTACGGATAGGAGGGGGTTTAACTTAAACAGCCCTGATTTCTCCTCTCACCACCCATCTGTAAATAGAAAGGTATTTTGATTTATATTTCCCCCTTTATAAGCAGTAGCATATACTGACCAGTCAGGGTAGGCTTTCGGGAGATCTTGGAGACCGCCTTGCAGGTTTCTCAACTAGTACATTGAGGAAAGGGAGTTCATTTGACTGTCCCATTTCAAAGGTGAATGTAAGTGCAGGATGAAGCCCATTAAGGTCAATATACACGTTGAGATTTTTATAGCTCAATAAGTTATAAAATTGGCCTTATCAGCAATCTCAAAAATAGGGCCTTGGCCATTTGCTCACCATGCAAGCATGATGCTGAAATATGGTGCATCAAAGGCATCCTGTGGGATAATGACTACGTTGAACAGATCATTTCACACTGTATACGCGCAAACTCATGAACGGGCCTCAGGCTATCACTTTCATTCCTGAAACGTGCCCAATCTACCTCAGAATGCTCTGGAAGGGCAAGCTATCTCAAAAATTTGAACAACAGATGAAGCTAGCTGTTTCACATTGCTACTATGTAGTAGCAACACGAGTGGTATTCGCCACTAACAAGATGCTGCAGTCAAACCAAAAAGACATTCTACCTATTGCACAAATGAGTAGTGTGGTATATGAATTTCAGTGCCATGTGACGCTAGGTATGTAAACCATACGTCTCAAAGACTGGTGGATCATATCAATCAGCATGTCCCTTCCACTATTTGCAATAGACAAGATACAAACTGTACCCAACCAACCCATGATTGCAAAACTCAAAACATTAGATGTGATTCAGCGATAGGGTTATTTAGCAAATGGCATCCACAATGTGCTCAGAATTACGCTGACAACCAATTTAAGATGGTCGGTCAGGCTCGCAATGTGGCGCATTTGCATGTACTGGAAACTATATATGTTAAAAAACAGGGCCCTGTTCTTTGCAGACAGAAAGAACATGTACACACATTGTGCCTGTTTCAGCTAAACAAAATAAGTGACATCCATTCACTGTTTCATTCCATAGGGCAATGCCTTGACCAGATTCAAGCTGCCTAGTCTAAATTTCAAACAATACTTGGCAGTTAATTGTCAGTCATCAGTTAACTGGTGCATTCTCCACGGCAATACCTCTACCAATCAGAGTTCACTTGCCAACCAATCAGCACTCTTTTCATGCAGTATAAATTTGTTGTTTTCCCTTACATTGGTATTCCTACGAATTGTCCCGATGAGCGCAAGACAAACAGCTTTTACAAATGGCTTTTTCAGCAATATAAGTATTTCATGAAAACATAATGCCTTAGCTCCTTACACTACAAATTATTTGTCTACTCAGCCTGGCTCGTCATATCTTCCAATTTTTCTTTCCACTTTATATGGGGAAGTTCTGTTTTGTCTTGCTGAAATGTGTTTATTCCCACTCAATTATCTTAACATTTTACCATTCTCTCACTATCAATTTTCATTTCCAACCTAATATGTTAGGTCACTATTTCTTGGATGTTTCCACACGCTTGCATAACTTATTTCCCTCACTTCACTTTGAGCAACAAAACATAGCTCTGCTCATTTCTTTGTTGGGCTAAATAAAACACAATGGTATAGAAAGTAGAAACTCTGTCCCCTTTTTTCTACTTGCGTTACACATTATCCAAGGATAATTGCCCTTTATTATTGTCCCTTTATTTCTGCATACTTTCCTTAACATGTCCAAATTTCACTGCCTATCTCCCTTTCCACTGTTTTGGAATCCATAACACATTTCAAAAACAGTAGCAGCTTTCTTCTTATTGCTGAACTGTAACCAAATAAATTCCAGATTTGCACCATCCCTATAACATGCTTGTGTTGTAATGGTAGTTTTGATGTTGCCATCCATCCTTTTATCCATTATTTTTTGCTTCCAAAATATTTTGAAACTAGAAATGTTTACCTCCAGTTCTTGCCTTAGTCCAAGTAAAGTGGCTTCAAGCTCTTAAGACAGACCCACCTCACAACAATTTGTGCCTCTCGCTCATCATTTATTTTGAACATACTTTCTTCATTCACGCACAAAGTACCTCTCTCCATCAGACAATTTTACTCTCATTCCTTTTCCTTCTGACCTGTTCTTAATCAGTTACCTGCTTATCTTGTGCTTCATTGATCACTTTGCTTTCGCCTCCATTTTTAAGTACTTTTTCCGTCTCTCCAATTCGTCTCTGCATTTGTAGTTCCATTCACAAATTATGCAAGGTAGTGCCTTTTGTGAGTAACATTTTGAGGCTTTGCATCTGTTATGCTTTTGTTTTATGAAAAGTCAGCAATACCACTGACCTTTATGTAAATCTACAAAGTTATGGAGCCATCTGTTCAGCGTTCAGAATATTAGATTTTTGCAAGCCAACACAATTTGCAGGAAGTTTTGTTCTTCTCTATCTTAAAGTCAAAGCTCTCAAAGGGTTACTGGCCTTCAATAAAACCAAACAAATTGCTCCAGATAAAAAATATATAAACCACGAATGCTAATTTAAAGAATAAATCAAAAGTTCTAGCCATATTAAAAGTATTATTTATTCAAAGTTGAAGACCAATGAATTGTGGTTGCTATTGACAACCGACTGTTTCATATCAGCATCAATCCATGCAGACTAAATCAACTTCCACAGTCTCACAAAAATACCTCATACAACACTGAAATGGAAAGTTAAATCCTTCCATTAACCTGTCACTGGTGTGCCAGGCCACTCTGATCGCAGATTAGAATCTGCATTCCTCTACCAGATATTGGCACATGGAGGCTCAGTATATCTTGGCAAACTCAAAAGGTTGCTACAGAGCCTTTGTCTTAACTGCCTGTTTTAAAAAAAAAGGAATCTTTCTCGACCATACAGCATTCCAAGCCCTTTATAGAGCAGCATTCTTTAAGCTGGTCACCAGAATTAATGCAAACTGCCCAGGTTGATTACATTTATTTTTCCTAAAATGTGGGGAAACTCATGTCCTCGGTCTGGTTCTGCTCCAAACAGCTCAATCAGGAAACCAAATGAAAACTCAGGCAAAAAAAATGCCATATTTGCATGCAAGAGGACTAGTCCACAAATTACACGAGGTACTCAATTAAAAATTCCAGTACCACTCTACATTTGGATTAACCAAAGCACCAGGTTCTTTATCTCCTTTTTATGGCATGGATCAGTGTTTCTCAAACTTGTTTTTGGTTTAAAAGCCCCCTTCAAATAAATTAATCATCATCCCCACCATCTAAACTATAATATGGCATAATTCTCATTGTAACAATGCTGCACATAAAGTGTTTTAATAATGCTTTTAAGAAAATAGGTACTTAAGCAGGTACTGAGTACAGATTATTTCTACACTAACACAATAGACCCACAAAACATGCGCAATCAAATTAGTATGTTTAGTATCTTTAAATATAGGATTTCTAGGTATCCTTTCATCAAATATTTCAACGTAATTAATGCTACTCACTCCAATCAAAGCTACATAAAGCTGTCCAATTGTAAAAACAGATCTAGGAATATAAATACAAATTTTATCAAGAGTCCGGCCTTTGCAACTTGTTTACAATCTTTCAATATTAAAATATAATTGGGAACTGTTTTCTTTCAAGTTGAAAAGGCAGGTTTACAATTGATGGGCTCAATATTATTAAAAGAATATACACTATTTCCTTAGTATCTTCCTGTTATAATTTCAGCATCTATTATCAAAGAAAGCAGTTTCCTAACTACCAATCTTGTTTCATTAGGATTCAAATTTTGTAGCAACAAGAAAACTGCTCCTTCCTTGAGTCCAAGTTTGTACAGTGGCATGTTGACTGGAGTTAAGACTATAGAAACTCTGCAGTGTATAGAATACCCTCATCTTCTTAATCTACAGAATCAATGCTGATGTATTCTTTTAATTCATTTGACAGTCTACGGCTTTTTAATTCAAATCTAGCGAATCTTGATTTTTAGCACAAGGACTAGCTTCCGATTAATAAGCTGCATCAAATAATTGTTCTCGCCATTCTGTGACACTTGGCAAATTCCATCATCTCATTCACCTCTCCCATGCTATCCTCTTCCACTCATGTCATTCCATCTGGCTTTCCTGGTACTCTCAGTGCTCCTCCATGAGCGCTCTCCTAGGCAAGACGGCCAACCCGCTCTCATTACATAATTGCACTCCAACTCACACCTTGCGCTAAAAGCCTGCCTCTGGCTGTCCAGGTCACCTACCATAAGATTGGCCGTATCAGGAAGCACTTTCCCATTATTTTACAGAACCCCACCCCTCTCAGCCTCAAGAGGGTCCCAGTTTGTGAATCACTGGCACAGATTTACTTGCAGAGTCCAAAAGACAAGGATATTTTCTTGCTTCTTGCCAAAAATACACAAAGGTGAGGAGGACAAACAGGGAATGAACCCTTTCTTAGCTTGTTTCTCCTATATTAAAGCGCAACATATATGCAAGCTGCTATTAGAATGTTCACCACCACCAGCCACGACACTTATGGTACTTTTGTATGATGATAAGCATTAACTCAATTATTTTAAATGGGTTACTACCTCTAATTAATGGAGGAGAAAGGAATGCCATCCAAATGCATTAAGCATTCATTAACTAAGCTGCCAATAGTACTCGACTCTAATTTTCCCTCAAATTTCCTTTGGTTATGCACAAACCTTGTTGCACCACATGGTCTCCAAGGTCGACAGGTGGTTGCATGTGCATATCTTAAAGGGACTGCTTCTTGTGCAGGGCCTATTTGAACCATGTGCAGCAGGTACTGGACTGTTGCGCAGTCATGCATGTGCACAACTCAAAGGGAACATTTCTAGGCTCCTGTCTACCCTACTAATGAACGCATCATTTCACCCTAATGAATTGACAGATATGAAATCGACCTTGTTGAGCTGAACAATATTTTCAATGGAACGAGGAGAAAATTGACAGCACATTGGAGGCTCCAAGGCCAACATTTTCCCCCCGTCAGGGAGGATGTGCGGGAGTGGGTACCCAATTGGCACCCCCGGTTGGGGGTGTGCCGCCATTTTACGTGGGCGGGCCAATTAAGGCCCGCCCAATGTGATGTCCGCTCAGAGGCTTTATGCTCATTCCCTGAGCCAGGAGTGCGCGAAAGAGCACACAGATCTCCCTGAGGCAAAGTGCTGCCTCAGGGAAATCGGCTCAGATTTGAAACTTCAAATAACGATGAGAGAAAAATTTTGCTGCCATGTCCCCTCATGTGACACTGTCACATGAGTTGGGACATGTCCATAATTTTTATTTTGAAATATTCTGAGATTTTTTTTAATCACTCATGAAATCTCATCCCGCCTGTGGATGAGGTTTCATGCTTTTTCAGAAGCCCCAAGGCTTCCAGCCTGCCCGCCAACCTTAAGGTTGGATGATCAGGTCTATTAATGGTTTCAATTAGTTTTTTAATGGCCTTAATAGGCCGTTGGCAGGTCGGCGGGCGCGCAGCCAATTCAGCTGAGAATGTAAATAACACGGGGTGATGTTGGAGCGTACGCCGGATGTCACCCCACGTCATTTTATGCGTCGGCGAGTGGGCCCTGCCCCCGCTCGCCAAACAGAAGATTCTGCCCCATGTCGTTCCCGTTCCTGTTTCCAAAGGGCACTCTGACATAATGACTATGGAAGCAAAACCCACCACCAATACCAAAAAAAAAAATCATCCAATTTGTCTAATCTGGAACAATGATACCTTGCTATAAAATGAAAAGAAAATTAATAAATTGAGGGAAGAACTTTTACTTGTGTGCTTGACGTAATTTATTTACATCTCAAAAACAATTAAAGTGGATATTTGAATGCAGTTTAGTGGCATGACTTTGAAATTCATCACAGAAGTTACACATTCCTTCACCCACTTATTCATGGGGATGCAAATGTCACTGGCAAGGCCACCATTTGTTGTCCATCCCTAATTGCTGTTGAGAAGGTGGTGGTGAGCCACTTTCTTAAACCACTGCAGTCCATGTGGTGTAGGTACGCCCGCAGTGCTACTAGGGAGGGAGTTCCAGGATTTTGACCCAGCCACAGTGAAGGAACAGCGATATCATTCCAAGTCAGGATGGTGTGTGGTTCAGAGAGGAACTTGCAGGTGATGGTGTTCCCATGCATCTGCTGCCCTTGTCCTTCAAGGTGGTAGGGGTTGAGAGTTTAGAATGTGCTGTTGAAGGAGCACTGGTGAGTTCCTGCAGTGCCTCTTGTAGATGGTACACAGTGCTGCCACTGTGCATCAGTGATGGAGGGAGTGAATGTTGAAGGTGGTGGATGGGGTGCCAATCAAGCAGATTGCTTTGTCATGGGTGGCACCAAGTTTCTTGAGTGTTGTTGGAGTTGCGTTCATACAGGCAAGTGGAAAATATTCCACCACAAACAGATTTGAGCATTGTAGATGGTGGACAGGCTTTGGGGACTCTTTTTTAAAAATTCTTTCATGGGATGCGATCGTCACTGGCAATGGCAGCATTTGTTGCCCATCTCTAATTGCCCTTAAACTGAACATTTCAGAGGGCAGTTAAGAGGCAACCACATTGCTGTGGATCAGGAGTTACATGCAGGCCGGACCAGGTAAGGGCAGTCGTGAACCAGATGCGTAATTACAATTGGTGATAGTTTCATGGTCACCATTACATATGAACATACGAACAAACAAATTAGGAGCAGGAGGAGGCCACTCAGCCCCTTGAGCCTGCTCCACCATTCAGTAAGATCATGGCTGATCTGAACGTAACCTCAACCCCACATTCCTGCCTATCCCCCAATGATCTTGCACCCCCTTGTTAATCTGCCTTAAAAATATCCAAGACTCTGCTTCCACCACCTTTTGAGGAAGAGAGTTCCAAAGACTCTCAACCTTCAAGAGAAAAAAAAATTCTCTTCATCTGTCTTAAATGAGTGGCTCCTTATTTTTAAATAGTAACCCCTACTTCTAGATTCTCCCACAAGATGAAACATCCTCTCCACATTCACCCTGTCAAGACCCCTGAGGATCTTAAAGGTTTCAATCAAGTTGCCTCTTACTCTTCTAAATTCCAGTGGATACAAGCTTAACCTGTCCAGCCGTTCCTCATAAAGCAGCCCACACATTCCTGGTATTAGTCTAGTAAACCTTCTTTGAAATGCTTCTAATGCATTTACATCTTTCTTTAAAGATGGAGACCAGTACCATACACAAACTTCAGATGTGGTCTCACCAATGCCCAGTACAACTGAAGCATAACCCTCCTATTTTAGTAAACAATTCCCCTCATAATAAATGATATTATATTAGTTTTCCTAATTACCTGCTTTACCTGCATACTCATCCTTTGTGATTCATGTCATGGGGCACTCAGATCCCTCTGAATCTCAAGAGCTCTGCAAACTCTCACCATTTAGTTGATAAGCTTTTTTATTCTTCCTGACAAAATGGGAAATTTCATATTTGCCAACATCATACTCCATTTGCCAGATCTTTGGCCACTCACTTAACCCATCTATGTCACTTTGTAGCCTCATTACGTCCTTTTCACAATTTGCTTTCCGACCTATCTTTGCGTCATCAGCAAATTTAGCAACCATTCCTTCGGTCCCTTCATCCAAGTCATTCATATAAATTGTATAGAGTTGAGGCCCCAGCACTGACCCCTGTGGCACACCACTGGTTACATCCTGCCAACCAGAAAAACACCCATTTTTGCCTCTCTGCTTCCTGTTAGCTAGTCAATCTTCTATCCATGCCAATATGTTACCTCCTACACCATGAACTTTTATTTTCTGCAATTACCTTTGATGTGGCACTTTATCAAATGCCTTCTAGAAATCTAAGTACAGTACCTCCACTGGTTCCCTTTTATCTACAGCACATGCGATTCCTTCAAAGAACTCCAATAAATTGATTAAACATGATTTACCTTTTACAAAACCATGTTGACTCTGTCTGATTGCCTTACAGTTTTCTAAGTGCCCTGCTATAACATCTTTAATAATAGCTTCTAATATTTTCCCAACGACATGTTAGGCTCACTGACCTATAGTTTCCTGTTTTCTGTGTCTCCCTTTTTGAATAAAGGAGTTATATTTGCTATTGTCTAATTTAATGGAACTCTCCCCAAATCTAGGGAATTTTGGAAAATTAAAACCAGTGCATCAACTATCGCACTAGCCACTTCTTTCAAGGCCTTAGGGTGAAGTCCATCTGGACCTGGGGATTTGTGAACCCACAGCCTCAACAATTTGCTCAATACCACTTCCTTGGTGATTGTAATTTTCCCAAGTTCCTCCCTCCCTTCCATTTCCTTATTTACACCTATTTCTGGTACTTGTGTCCTCTAAAGTGAAGACTGAAGCAAAATACCTGTTTAATTCATCCGCCATCTCCCTACTTTCCATTATCAATTCCCCAGATGCACTCTCTATTGGACCAACGCTCACTTCTTTAACTCTTTCCTTATTTAAATACTGATAGAGACTCTTACTATCCGTCTTTATATTACTAGCTAGCTTTCTCTCATATACAATTTTTCCCTCAATTATCTTTTTGTCTTTAAGTTTGATACTGTCTAACTTTTTCAGTTAACCACAGATGGTGAGCCCTCCCCTTGGAATTTTTCTTTCTTATTGGAATGTATATATTCTGTGTATTCTGAAATATCCCTTTAAATGTCTGCCAGTGAAATTTATTGACATTTTCTTTAACTTTAATTGCCAGTTCACTTTAGCTAGTTCTGCTTTCATGCCCTCACAATTGCCCTTATTTAAGTTTAAAATACTAGTTTTGGACGCACAGGTTTCTCCCTCAAAGTGAGACCAGCCTTTTAGCTTTATTGAGACTAGCTTTATATTCCATATTTATTAATTGAATTTAAATCGTAGCTTCCCTCTACCCCACAAATTGTTATGACACAGCAGTTGGTAAAGGCTGAGTTATTTAAAATCCCATAGGGGAACTTTAAAGAACTGTCATATCCTATATTTTTGATTGGTATGTTTGAGAGACAGCTCTGAATTCAGGAATAAAAACCACCAAGCCTCAAGAGATTTTTTAAAAATCTAAAATTAAACATTTATTATTTTAACAAGGTATTAAACAAATACACATGTCTACAAATTACTACCATAATAACTATTAAACAAATCCCCAAATTAATTACTCCCAGGTAATCTTCCCCAAGGCAACAACAACCCATAGGCCTAAACAGACATCAGGCAAAGCACATTTTCTCTTATGAATTCAGAATAAGGTCCCTTGCAATTTGTTTCCTTTGCAGACATTTGTAGGCTTACAGGCGGCTTAGGTCTCATTTGCCTCTGACTTGTACACCCAAAAGTCATTTCTGTAGAGACCTAGCCCCCTTTGAATGCAAATTTTCATTGTATCACCATGCCCTTTGAATTCCACCTCTTCCAACAACAAAACCTCTTTCATAGTACCAATTTTATTGGTAATATAAACATATTCCTTGGTGTCTCCTAGCTAGGTGCAAGATTTCACCCCCAGTTTTTGAATGTTTATTCAACAAAATGCAA
The DNA here is from genome assembly GCF_017639515.1 of Carcharodon carcharias. Lineage (NCBI taxonomy): Eukaryota > Metazoa > Chordata > Chondrichthyes > Lamniformes > Lamnidae > Carcharodon > Carcharodon carcharias. Next base: position 13,638,765 of record NC_054473.1, read on the forward strand.
ATGTGCCCTCTATCTTACTGTTTCACATCTCAAAACTACTGCTATACATCAAAGCACCCAGACTAGCTGGCTTTAATCCAATTAAGACACACACTAACACCCACAGATGCACACCCTACTACAAATCCAATTTAAAACCATTTCCAATAACATTATATACATTAATATCTTCATGACAAAATGAGCGGGTCATTTCACTTTAATGAATTGACAGATATGAAATCAACCTTGTTAAACCTAGCAATATTCTAATAGTAAAGCTGCCATGGTAGAATTTGAAGCCATGTCCACAGAGCATTAGCCTGGGCCTCTGGATTACTAATTTAGTGACATTACCACTAGGTCACCACCTCACCCTCAGAATTCCTAGCCTCTGACCTGCTTTTGTAGCCACAGTATTTTTACGCCTGGTCCAGTTCAGTTTCTGGTTCATGGTAACCCTCAGGGTGTTGACAGTGGGGGAATTCAGCAATGGTAATGCCATTGAATTCTCTCTTGTTGGAAATGGTCATTGCCTGGCATTTGTGCAGCACGAATGTTACTTGCCACTTATCAGCCCAGGCCTGAATGTTGTCCAAATCTTGCTGCATATGGACACTGACTGCTTCAGTACGTGAGGAGTTGCGAATGGAACTGAACATTAAGCAAACATCAGTGAACATCTTTTGACCTTATGATGGAAGGATTGTCAACCAGTAACCCTGGAAGCAAATTCTACAGCCTGATAATTCTCCATGTAAATAAGTTTCTCTTGCTTCCTCTTCTAAATTTCTTATAGTTAGTCTTGTATCTATGACCTTTCAAACACAGAAAACAATCTGCTTTTATTACCTTTGTCCATCCTTTCATAATTTTAAGAACTGACATATCAGCTGTAACCAATTTTCCAAGTCTTTCTTTGTACATTTATTTCCTCTCTCACACACATCATCCTAATGAATTTGCAATGTCCCCATCTTCCCTAACGCCTCAACTTCTGTCCAAAAGTGGAGTCCAACAAGGCAGACAACTCTAAGATTTTATTTTAAGTTATATTTTTCACTTTACTTCAGTAGGGTAGTTGATCACACAACCTCATCCCTGAGTGATCACAGGATTGAGGCTCCTCCTTCCGCATTCGTGTGTGCAGTTCCTAGTTTTTCTGTAACTGATTAGATTTATTCTAATGGGAGCTACATGTAATTTGAAGTGTCAAGACCCTTATAAAATATGCAGGACCAGAACTTTTGTGAAGTGGCAATCACAGACAGGGTTCAGGGGGTCAGTAGTTTATTTAACCAGGAGTTAGAAGTGGTTTTAATCCTTATAATTTTTCCTGGTTAACTATTTAACTAAGATTTAAATCAGAGTATCAGGTGGTTCCCAGTGCAGGGTTATTGCCCATCAGAAGCTTAAAATTTCCCAGGTAACTGTTGTGCAGTTCTTGCATGGGGACTTCTGGGGGTACCCCAGCATATCTTCTGGGGTGCCTTTGGGATACGACCCCCACAGAGATCAGAAGTTCTGGGCCCCAGTCTATTTTTGCAGTGCCTTGAATCTCTGCTTTAGCTGAACAGGACAAAATCTTGGAGGCCCTTTGCAAAAAAAAACTAATCAGGTCGTGCATTTGTTTTAAACACAAGTGGTTATATTTTAATAAAACGTTCTTACCAAGATACCAAGAGTCTGGTATTTAAAGCAACCAAAATTTTAACAGAAAGATTCTATATTTCTTCTAGACTGATTTGCAAGTTTCATAATTTTCGGCTTCTCAATAGCATCCATTAGCACAAAATCTAATTTAAAAAAACCATCAAAATCAGTTGTGTTAATTACACTAGCTTTTGTTAATAATGTTTCAGGTGGGAATTCCACAGAAATTACAACTCTTTGCCTTATTTTAGTAATTACTAATTGATCCCTAATTTTTTGACATTTCTGACTATTATGAGCTACGATTAAATGGAATTCCCAACAGGAAGAAACACGGGCCTTTCGACCAATTATGCCTGTACCAGCTCTTTGAAAGAGCGACCTAATTCGTACCACTCTCCTGTCCTTTCCCCATAAAGTTAAAATTAAATTAAATCTAATAGCTCAAAATAGCATTAACTCAGAGACACAGTAACAAAATCATTGGAATAGGAATGTTGTGAAAGGAAGCTGAATTTCTTTTAAGTATTTAAGTTACCATGAGATAAATATCATCTTTCCACATACCACTTCAAATCGCATGAGATGGGGATGGCATAAGAGGGAGGATGTGGTATGGGAGGGTGTGGTGCAATGCTGAATTTGGCCACAAATGTTTTGTTGGTCTTTGCTAGATTAGAACAATGCCCAAACTAGGTTAGTTTTCGCGATTGCCTTCATAACCCAAAGTAAATTTACAACCCACATTGATAAATAACTGCAAACTGTGTCAACAGCTATCCACACTTCAAGTCAAGTTTGAGATGTCTGTGTTCCCAGCTGTAATACTGAAAACCTGAAAGGTTGAAATGTGAAACCTGAGATGAGGTTATAACCAAATGTGTTTCACTCCCCACCCCCATGAACTGTAATACTTTCTTCTTAGATCCTTTGTAAACAGAGAAGAAACAATGCTAAAACATCAATGCAGCAAAATATCCCTTATACACATGCACCTCTGTAAGTCATCTGACCTCAGGAAAAGAAAAGCAACTAGGGAAATACTTCAAAAACTTTCTAACAGTCTCACAATACAGTGGTACACTTGCAAAACTTAGCAGAGTGATGGAAGCTGGCTGATACCCATGAGCATCTAAACGGATACATTCTTGATCTCAAAACTTCACTTAAGATAGCTGAATTTAAACAATGACAAAGTAATTTGACTTTGATTAAATTACTTCCAGTGTTCCAACAGATATCAAGAATACTCAGGAATGGTTCTTTTTCCAAGTATAATAGGGTGAACTCATGAAAACAAAATATTTAACACAAAAGGCCAACCGTGTAAGATTTATGACAATTACTAAAAGTGCTTTCCTAACAACCACAAGAACTCTAACAAAACTGTCAAATCATTTTTCACTTGACTCAATAAATCTGCAATTCCCAATAACCAAGCAACTTCATCCTGTTAGGATGGCTCTAATATTTCAACTGCAAATATAATGGTCTGATTTTATTCAGGTGACACGGAAAGATGACCTACATTTATGCAGCATCATTCACATGGGAAATATCCCAAGGGGCTTTATGAAGGAAAAGTCAACAATCGATTGTGGGAACGTAGGCGAAATGACTGAAAAACATAGCCAAAAAGATGGGCAGCATTTTGCCCCCGTTGGGAGACGTTGTGTGGGCAGCTTCCCAATCAGCGCCCCCGGTCAGGGGCACGTCGCCATTTTACGTGGGCATGCCAATTAAGGCACGCTTAGCATGCCGTCCGCCTGGAAGCGCTGTGCACTCCCTGTGCCGGCTGGGGGGGGGGGGGGGGGGGGGGGGGGATTCCCTGAGCAGGTCTGTGCGTTCTTTCACACATACAGAGGCTCACAACCCTCTGAGTGAAACAATTTCACTTCATTTTTGTTTTAAATAGGCAACCCTTTATTTATAAACAGTGATGCCTAGTTCCAGATTCTCCCACAAGAGGAAACATCCTCTCCACATCCACCCTGTCCAGACCCCTCAGGGTTTTAGGGGCAGAATTTTTCCCTTGGCGGGCAGGGGTGGTCAGGAAGCTAACCGTCACCCGCGATTGGCAGCACACCATGATTTCATGCTGGCGGGCGGGGATGGGGGCATGATGTTCACCGGGCTACCGATTCAAAAGCAGCCCAGGCAGCCCCTGGAAGGCTGCCACAGAATGATGCTGAAGTCTCCAAGAATCTCGTTGTAGTTGGACACGGGAGGTGGGGGGTGCAGTCGGCCCCGAGTTTATCAGATGAATGCCTTGCAGCCCTCCATTATTGAGAAGTCACAGACTGGCAGGGGACCCCCACACCTCCTAATCCTCACGCGTTATGAGCAGGAGGCCCAAGAGCTGGAGAGGCGCCATACACCTCGGTCAACCAACCGCGGTGAGGTTGGGGTGCCAGACAAAGGTAAGAGTGCAGTGCACAGAAGTGAGAATGTCAGTTATGGCCACCATTCTAGTGTAGTCTCTATATTGATGTGAGCCTCCAAACTGGATAATCGAAAGATGAGGACACCATGATGCCTATTTCTGTCTCACCAGGGTGCCTGTCATGCACAGTGACAGTGTCATGACTTAAACTAACGACATGTTCTTCTTGTCCCCTTTAGGCTCTACAGCAGGTGGTCGCAATGAAGAGCCTGAAGGCCCACCCCTGACCCTGAAGGATCACCATGCTGAGCATGCACCTGCGTCACGCCCTCTCTGTCAAGCCGGCACCAGCGCAGATACCAGCACCTCGGTGGACATAGGGTCCCCATCTAGTATCTCATTGCACGTTGGTGAGGGCATTTCACGCTGGAGGTGCAGGCAGAGGCAGAGAGTGCCCAAGGGCGGCAGCAGTCGGAGGACTGTTGGGGACCAGACAATGCTCAGTCGATGGCTGATGACTGGCCTCTGAGTCGTCCATTAGGTGGCAGATGCAGAAAATCCAGCAGGATGTGCGGGGGAAATCTGCCAGAGATACATGAGGGAATGCGTACCATGGCCTCCGTTATGGAGAAGTCCCTGCAGAGCACGACCACTGCAGTGACCCTCATGGCCAAACGCAATGCCTCCTCCATAGAGAGAGAATGGTGACTCTCAAGGAGAGTCTGCTCCAGGGGCTCAATCAGGGGTCCCTGGGGATGCAATCGATCTTGCAAGCCCACACACCGGCAATGACCTCAGCTAGTCAGTGTCAGTGTGGGAGATGGATTGGGCACCCAGTTTCCCAGCTCGGTGCCCGTCCATCAGTGGTGAGCAGGTAGGTCCAATACAACCTCACATTGGCGCATGAGCTGCCTGCCATCTCAGCGGGATCCTCCCACGGCGCTCCAGATGACAGCAGCAGAGACTGGGGAGATGCCAGCTGAGGCATGGGCCACTCCCTCCCAGGTGGGGCCAGCGGACAACCACCAAGGTCATCAAGGCCAACAAGGCAGCAGGCTATCTCCAATGCCAGTGCCAGAGAGGGAGTAACACCTAGACGTAGCACCCGCAAAAGTAAATGTAAAATGCCTTAAGCACAAGATGGCCTTATCACAAGTGATATTTTGTTCCCCCATTTTGCTTTAAATCTTTTAATGGTGTGATTAAAAACACCAGTTAATGTTTATTTCAGCTCTGTTTCACATTCACAGTTAAATGAGATGTTACTTTGTGCTATTGGCCTCTGTGTGCTTCATTTATTCTGTAAGTGCAGGTTAGGCCATTATGTAACGATGGACGTGTGTCTCCTGAAACTTTATTGCACAGGCACAGAGTGTATGTTGTTGGCCAAGGAAATGGTCCGGTCAGGGATCGAGTATGGAGCCTGAAGCCCTAGCATGTGGTCGTGGTTCTTATTTGAGAGGCTAGCTGAAGGAGTGTTGGATCAAAGCATCTGAGGCATCCCTGCCTCCCTGGAGGTTACCCAGGTCAGCGTCCATGCCCTGAGTGTTCTCCTTACCACACTCGTCCTCACGAGTGGACTCATCATCTGGTGCCTATGCAGCTGCGTCAAGATCTTCTTCCACCACTGGGTCTCCCCTTGCCAGTGCCAGATTGTGCAGAGCGCAGCATGCAACCACTATCAGTGACACCTGCTCTAGGGGCGATATGCAATGGTCCAGCCATCTGAAGCGCACCTTGAGAAGACCTATGGTACTGTGTACCACTGCCCTTGTGGAGGCATGGCTCCCACTGTACCGCTGCTTGGTCTCTATTCTTGGGTGGCGAAGAGGCATCATGAGCCACCTTTTCAGGGGATAGTCCTCATCATCCAGCAGCCATCCATCCAGCCGGGCTGGAGCACTGAAGAGCTTCGGCACCTGGGAGTGCCTCAGGATATAAGCGTCATGAGAGCTGCCAGGGTATCTTGCACAGGCTTGCAGAATCTGCATCCTATGGTCACACACTATCTGCATATTCATGGAGTGGAATCCCTCCCTGTTGACAAAGGCACCCGGCTCACCCACTGGTGCCTTGATGGCCACGTGTGCAGTCGATGACACCCTGGACACGGGGGAACCCAACAATTGCTGCAAAGCCTCTGGCTCGCTCTGCCCGGCTGGCCTCGTCCGTATGGTAATGAATGAAAGTCAATGCATGCCTGAACAGAGCTTCTGTCACCAGTTTGACGCAACTGTGGACAGCTGATTGTGAAGCTCCACAAAAGATCCCCCACTGAGCCCTGGAAAGAGCTGGAGGCACAGAAGTTGAGGGCCACTGTGCCCTTCAGCGCCACTGGCATGGGGTGTCCACTCATATAGTCCGAGCTGATCTCAGGCCCGATCCTCTGACAGGTGGAGGTCACTGTCTCCCTTGAGAGATGGAGTCTTCTTCGGCATTGCATCTCGGACATACTGAGGTAGCTGCATTGCTGCCTGTAAATCCTGGCAGCAGGATAGTGGCGTTTTCTATGGTCCCTTCTGCCTTGTACTTCCTGCTGGCCCTGCCCCACCTTGTGCCTGCACCTCCCCTCCGACAGGTCTCTCCCCTGGAAGCTGCATTGGGACACATGGCCTCCTCTCCTTTCTGCCCCTCTCTTCCTCCTCAGAGGTGCCTCCAGTGGAGGCCACAGTCTCCATTACCAGGGTTATGGAAGGCTGTCTGATACCTGGAAGAGCCCACATGGTCTGAATGCTCCGGGGGCCTGGAAGACAACAATGAGTCCTGAAACGAAGCCTAGAAATGCTCAGAATGCAGCCCTGAAGCGAGATGAAGCTGTCGAGCTCACAGAAGCAACCAGCAGCAAGTTATATCCAAAACACCTCACGACTCAGGTTGACAATGCTACTGACCCTTCTTATCCTACCCGTGGATGAGCTTTTGCAAATTGTGGCCTGCCCACTTGCCCTTTTTGCCCGTGTGATGGCTGAAAAGTCGCACGGGCTACGTAAACTTGGGGGCAATTGGTGCATCAAGGGCCTTAACTGGCTTCTTAATTAATGGCAGCCGCACCTCCGCCTCCATTGCACACGCGTCTATAGAAATATCATGAGTGTGGATCGGGCGGGTGCCCGCCCACCGAGTGAAAGCTTTTGCCCTATATGTTTTAATCATGTTGCATCTTACTCTTCTGAACTCCAGCAGATACAAGCCTAGTCTGTCCAGTCTTTACTCATAAGGCAACCCGCCCATTCTAGATATTAGTCTGGTAAACCTTCTCTGTGCTGCTTCCAACACATTTACATCTTTTTTTAAAGGAGAGCAACAGTACTGTACACAATATTCCAGATGTGGTCCCACCAATGCCCTGTACAACTGAAGCATAACCTCCCTACTTTTGTATTCAATTCCCCTCGCAATAAATGATAACATTCTATTAGTTTTCCTGATTACTTGCTGTACTTGCATACTAGCCTTTTGTGATTCATGTACTAGGACACCCAGATCCCTCTGCACCTCAAAGCTATGCAATCTCTCACCATTTAGATATTATGCTTCTCTTTTATTCTTCCTGCCAAAATGGACAACTTCACATTTTCTCACATTATACTCCATCTGCCAGATCTTTGTCCACTCACTTAATCTATCTATATCTGTTTTTAGCTGCCTTATGTCCTCTTCACAACTTACTTTCCTATCTATCTTTGTATCATTAGCAAATTTGGCAACCATCCTTCAATCCCTTCATCCAAGTCATTTATATAAATTGTAAACAGTTGAGGTTCCAGCACTGAGCCCTGTGGCATGCCACTCATTACATTATGCCAACCTGAAAAAGACACATTTATGCCAACTCTGCTTCCTGTTTGCCAGCCAATCTTCTATCCATGCCAATATGTTACCCCCTAGTACCATAACCTTTGATGTGGCACTTTATCAAATGCCTTCTGGAAGTTTAAGTACAGTACATCAACCCGTTCCCTTTATCCACAGCACATGTTACTTCCTCAAAGAACTCCAATAAGTTGGTTAAACACTATTTCCCATTCACAAAACCATGTTGACTCTGCCTAATGATCTTTAACTTATCCAAGTGCCCCGCTATAATTTTCTTAATAATAGCTTCTAACATATTTCCTATGAAAGGCTAACTGTTAGGCTAACTGGCCTGTAGTTTCCCATTTTCTGTCTCCCTCGCTTTTTGAATAATGGAGTTACATTTGCTATCTTCCAATCTAATGGGACCTTCCCCGAATCTAGGAAGTTCTGGAAAATTAAAACCAATGCATCATCTCATTAGACACCTACTTTAAGACCCTAAGATGAAGTCCAACAGGACCCAAGCTCTCGTCAGCCTGCAGCTCCAACAATTTACTCAGTACCACCTCTCTGGTGACTGTAATTGTCTTCACTTCCTTCCCCACTTCCATTTCCTGGTTTATGACTGGGTGATGGTTACTCAGGGTCACAAGTTTCTGCCATGGGTCTTCAGGTTCTCAACCTGCAGATCTTTGGGCACATGGGGCAGGATGTCCCACGAAGTAGTGAGGTCCAGAGTGCAGGATTTGCTTTCTTTCCTTTCTTTCTCTGCTCACACTCTGCCTCATCATTAAGGTGTTGTGACTCAAAGCGTGGTGCAGATTGATGGCCAAGTTATCGCCATTCTGAACAACTGGTAGCAAGCTCCGTCCAATCATTAATGTCAATACTGCTGCATTTCAAAGACTGCTTCAGAGCGCATTTGAAGCATTTTCCTTCTCCTCCACTGCAAGATTGGCAATTTTGAGAGTTGGGAGCTGGTACATGTGCAGCGATCTTATGGTGAGAGATTCCTGATGAAATTAACTTTTTCTATAACATGAGAAATAAGAGCAGGAATAGGCTATACGGTCCCTCAAGCCTGCTCTGCCATTCATGAAGAACATGGCTATTTTGCCCCTCAATTCCTTTTTACCGCCTGATCCCCATACCCATTCCTTTCAGTTGTACAAACTAATTGGAACACCAGCTTTGCTGATATTCAAATTTACACTTGTTTCTCACAAATATACTTGGAAAAAATGCACAGCAACAGCAGTTTTCATTTAAAACATTTGCTTTTTCTTTTTTCTGGCTTCTTTTTCCCCCTTCAAGTGCTGAGCAACACTGCTATTCTAGCATTTTCTCTTTTTAGTTCACATTTTCAGCACACATGGATTTTCAACCTACTCAATGCATAAATTTAATTTCAAGTACACGCCTAACAATACACTATCCCCCCTCCTCCACACAGCTAAAACTAACATTAGAGGCACTGAAGGAATATGTCTCATAATATGTTTTCAAGTGTCTAGTACGACTGTACTGTTAAACTGATCTACAGTCAACCTGGTAATCAACAATCAAGTATTCCATTTTTGGTGATGATACACTTCAGTGCAAATTTTCATAGAAACTGCAAGCAGCAGAGTGAAAAAATATGTTTACATTTAGAATATTGAACCCCCTAAAAGATGTTGGCATTTGTTTTGTTCAATCTCTAGAATATTCATGTCCTATCAAGGAAAGGCTGGAGACACAGGATACAGCGAAGACTATGGCCCATGACAAAATCCCAAGCTGTTCCAGTGCAGCTACAACATTGGCATTTACCTGACATACCTGAGCAATTTTTTACACAACTGTGTCCGTAAAAAGCAGGACAAATCCAATCTTACCAATTACTGCCCCATCAGACTCTTTTTGATCATCAAAGTGATGGAAGGTGTCTTCGACAGAGCTATAAAGTGGGACTTACTTAGCAATAACATGTTTAGCGATGATTGCAGCCTTCAGTACTATCCAAGACTCCTCAGATATCGAAGCAGTCCATGCTTGCATACAGGAAGTCCCGCACAGCAGTGAGGCTTGGGCTGATAAGTGGCGAGTGACATTCCCAACATACAAGTTCCAGCCAATGACCTTCTCTCACAAGACAGAATCTAACCATCTCCCCTGAAGTTCAACATCATTACTATCACTGAACGCCCCACCATCAACATCCTGGGAAGTTACCATTGACCAGAAACTAAACTGGACCAACCAATTAAATACAATGGACACAAAAGCAAGTCAGAGGCTGGGAACTTTGTGGTGAGGGACACCTCCTGACTCCCCAAAGCCTGTCCATAAGGCATGTCAAGAGTGTAATGGAATACTTCACGGGATGAGTACAGCTCCAATAATACTCAAGAAGTGCAGTACCATCCAGGACAGCACAGCCTGCTTGATTGGCACCTCATCCACAATGTAAACATTCACTCCCTCCACCACTGGTGCACAATGGCAGTAGTGCATACCATCAACAAGATGCACTGTAGCAACTCCCCAAGACTTCTTCGACGCCACCTTCCAAATGCACAACCTCTACCACCTCGAAGGACAAAGGCAATAAACACACAGGAGCACCATCACCTGCAAGTTCCCCTCTAAGCCACACACCATCCTGTCTTAGAATATATCACCATTCCTTCACTATCGCAGAGTCAAAAACCTGGAACTTGCTTCCTACAGCATTGCGGGGGTACCTACACCACATTGACTGCAATGGTTCAAAAAGGAAGCTCATCACCACCTTCTCAAGGACAACTGGGAATGGGCAACAAATGCTGCCCTAGTCAGTCGCAGTCAAATCCCATGAACGAATAAAAAAAAATACAGCATTCGGGAATCCGGCCTTCACTTTAACTTCCCTTTGCCAGCAAGAATGGTGCATGGGTGCAAGATAAAGTCAAGTCCACAATGTAGATCCCAGTATAAAAGAAAGACATCCACGAATCATTTTTAAAAACAGGCGCAAACAGTCAGCTCCATGGTTTTCTAATCACTTTTTTTTGTATCATAGCTAGTTCTGGAGCTCAAGTCTTCAATACTACTTTTAGGCTATACATACCCACCTGGGTTCGGAGGTCTACTCTAATCACCCAAATCTCATGACTTCAACCAAAACAACTGCACTTTATTATTTGATTTCTGTTACAGACAGTTCAATAATACCTATACAGTGACCACTCACCCCATGCTTTAGTTGCTTGGTTTCCCCGAGAAACAGACAGGATCGGGTGGCCAATCCATCCTTGTCTGTGACGAACATCGTGTTAAAATAGGTCGCTGCTTCCCACCTTGCACACACTTGCTGATTGGCTCATTTCTCTGATAGCAACTGTCCAATATTGGTTCCTTTCTCTGATAGCAACAGTCCATGATTGGTTCATTTTCACCCCCCAACAAACCCTCCCTAGAGCAGGAGGGTCCCGACAGCAAGTTTGGCCAATCTCCTCTTAGATCTGCTTGTTTCAGCACCTCCCCCATCTGTCCCTAGTTCCACCAAGCAACCATTGCATAAGGATGACTACAAATTGCCAAATTTCTACTTATTCAATGATATTCCAAGCAAACAGCATTCATCAGCTGCATTACATTAATACATGACCTTTTGACCTTACTTTGAATTTTAAACAAACAACTTTATACGATATTTGTAATCAAAAAGGTCACAAACTGAGGGGGAAAAAATTGTTGCCTGGCCTTTAACCAGTCACCTTCCTAAAATTAGCACAAAATCGTGAACACAGCATAAAGATTCTCTGTTAACTCATTTGCAGAAGTTAGCCAATGTTAGCCTTGTAAATGATGTTAAAAAGTAATAATACTAAATAGTAATTGTAAGCTCAGCTTTTTCTTGTATCCATAAAAAGCTTCCACAATGTAATGATCCTTTTATTATATTCAAAATGCAACAGCTGCCCACATATTGTCAGGGCCCATACATTTTACTGTATCCTGTGCCTTTAGCCATTTTTTGGCATCATGAGGAGTGAATCGAACTGGCTGAAGGCTGACATCTATGATACTGGGGACCTCAGGTGCAGGCAGAGATGGATCACCTACTTCGCACTTCTGGCTGAATGTTTCGGCCTTGCCTTTTGCACTAATGTGCTGGACTCCCCCATCATTGAGTGTAGGGATATTTGTGGAGCTTCCTCCTCCTATTAGTTGTTTAATTGTCCACCACCTTTCACTATTGAATGTGGCAGAACTACAGAGCTGTGATCTTAACTGCTGATTGTGGGGTCACTTGCTCTGTTTATCACACGCTGCTTCTGCTGTTTGGCATGCACGTAACCCTGTACTGTAGGTTCATCGGTATGCACCTCATTTTTAGGTATGCCTGGTGCTACTCTTGGCATGCTCTCTTGCACTCCTCATTGAATCAGGGTTGATTCCCTTACTTAGATGGTAACAGTAGATTATAAAATATGCCAAGCATTGAGGTTACAGACTGTGGTCGAATACAATGCTGCTGCTGCTGATAGTCCACAACCCCTCATGGATGCCCAGTTTTGAGTTGCTAGATCTGTTCTGAATCAATCCCATTTAACGCTATGGTAATTTCACACAACATGATGGACGGCATCCTCAGCGAAAAGAGAGACCAAGGGCTGTGCATTGGATACTCCTACCAATACTGTCATTGACATTGGCATCAAGGGATATGGGGAGAGCACAGGGGTACAGTGTTGAGATAGAGGATCTGCCGTGATCATGTCGAATGGCGGCGCAAGCTCAAAGGGCCAAATGACCTACTCCTGCTCCTATTTTCTATGTTTCTAACCTGCAACGGGTAGATTGGTGAGGACGGGTCAAGTAGGTTTTTCCCTCATCACCAGCCACAGGCTCAGTTTGGCAGCTAGGCCCTTCAGGATTCAGTCGTAGTGATGTTACTCAGCCACTCTTGGAGATGGACACAGAAGTCTGCTACACAAAATACATTGTGGACCATGAGCTGGAACCCCGAAAGGTAGAGAAATGACAAAACCAACTATGGGGTAGTTAATCCCTGAAGGGTGGGTTAGGATGACTCTGGAAGATGATTCCCTAGTAGAAGTTGATAAGTGGACACAGGGATCCACACGTAAACAATGGTTAGTAAAGGCAGTCTGGTTGATGGCATATCAAAGGTAGTGCCATGAAATGGAAGCAGAACTGATTAAACTGAGAAAAGAAAAAGAGGAAAGATCAGCCATAGGGAGCAGAACCATGGAACAGTTAAGCAGGAGAGGGAGGAAAGATAAAGTGAGAGAGGATCAGGATAGAGAAGTGGAGAGATGGGCCAGTGAGACACAATACCTAGGGAGTTAGTGTGTCCATAATCATTAGCAGTGCAAACTCTGGTCTGAGAAAGAGAGAGAGCAAAGAACGTGGGTGGAGAGTGCTGAGAGGGAGATAATATCAGAGCAGCCTCCAGGGTTCAGCAGCATGAAAGGAAAAGGCTTGCTGACCACACACACTGTCAGCGATGTACTACGGTGCAGGAAACAAGATTGCAGCAGCATCGGGGTGTCATTTGCATGCTAAGGGTAGGAGAAACTATAGACAAAGAGGATGCTGAGTAGGGCAAAACTACACCTATGCTAGATGGGCAACATTCTGGTTATCCAGGGAAAGAAGGCCAGAGAGGGTGGCACCAATGCTCCAGGTGCTATTTCAAACCACAGGTCCCAATTAGTAACAGGGGGCTCTCAATCACAAATTTGGTATTCCCTATTCAGCCAAGCAACGACAAAAAATGGCCGGAGCTTGAAGAAACTCCAACCAGGGAGAGGCTGTACAGTCATTTCCAGGAAATTGACCTGATGACCGGGCTTCGTAGTTTGGATGATGTGGAGAAAGGCTCCTTTTTACCTTGGCTCCCTCTATTTATACAATTCTGTCGCATGAGGCTAAGGCGGGACAAGGGACATGGGATCAGATGAAAACAAGTCAAACCAGCCATGGGACTGACCGAAGAGGACCTATTTAAGTTGTTTGACAGTACTCATCAGAAACCTACAGAGTCACCGGCGATGTTCGCCAACTGGCTTTGCGCAGTGTACGATCAGGCCCATGGGGGTGCCGCTCAAGACGGGGCATACTTACAGGCTGGCACCTTGAATCACTGGTTGCAGACCCTTTTAGCCCACTCTCTAACCTATCTGCATGCAGCCTTTGAGGACTTTGACCCAGATGCTGATAATAATAGAGGCAGGAGTCCTAAGGAAAATTACTCTTAGATTTCAAAGGAGACAGGGAGAAAAGGCAAGTAATGGGGAAATCTCTAAAGGTGGGGAGTAAATGAGATAAAAGGGAATAGCCAGAAATACTGGTATCAAGAGAGAGGCAGGGAAAAAGGTCAGCTCCCAAGTGTTAGAACTGTGGGTGTAAGGGGCACTTAAAATAGGAATATAGGAAACCCGCTTGCCAAAAGGGAGGGTCAAAGCCTGATCAGGCAAGGAAGGCTCTTAATAAAGTATCCACAGCTCCATCCTGGGAGGACATGGAAAAACAATCGGCAGTTCTAGGAAGGAGACAGCTAGAGGGCAAGGTGTGCTTGGTGAGGAATGATGCCAGCATGCTTGAGGGGGATCAGAACTGATGAGGCCACGACCAGCCCATGTCCACTCAAATATGATGAGTACCCTGTGTGGACATTTGGGTGGAAGGGGAGGAGGGTCTGCACCTGGTAGATACAGGAATTTCCCACACAGTCACCTAGTCTTCTTGCCCCCTAAAATTCCCGTGGTCCAGTAGAGACCTCTACACACTAGTGAGTTTCCCAGGTGACTCAGCAACTGGAGCGGTATCCAAGGTATCCAAGTGGGTCGGTTACAGGGAGAAGGCGAGAGAATGGGGTTGAGAAACTTATCAGCCATGACTGAATGGCAGACCAGACTCGATGGGCTGAATGGCCTAATTTCTGCTCCTATATCTTATGGTCTTTTGGACCCCTAACCACTAAATGGACCTATATCCTGGCCAAGTGGTCAGACACAGGAATAGGAATTTTGGGAGCAGATTGGATGCTCCACCGCCAGTTGGCAGTAGATATGGCAAATAATTGCTTGTGGAGAGGGGTAGTAGGAGTGGATGGGGTTGTGGTCAACCTGGGGAGAAGCTGGAAAAGGTGGCTCATTGTCTCATTGAGATCGTATGACCCTGATGCCCTGATACAGCATACCCCTTCTGATTATAAAGGTTTAATTGGGAGACAGAAGGCCTCGTTCACCACCCATAAACATGATTGTGACTAGGATGGAGGCGCAGGTAGATGCGGAAGCTATGGTACAACACCAGATACAATTCACCTACCCAAAAGAGGCAGAGGATGACCTAGAGAAAGCGGTGGGAACCCGAGTGGAACAGGGAGTCCTCCGACCGATAGCCACCCATGTCAATTCCCCCATTTGGCCTGTGAAGAAACCAGATGGGTCATGGAGGATGACAGTAGACTATCAGGTCTTGATTAAGAATATCCCAGCTTGTGCACCCATGGTTGCCACAGCAGCAGACTCGATTGCTGCTATCCTGGTCAACGCCCAGATTTTTACTGTCCTAGATATATCAAATGGATTGTGGTCTATCCCAGTAAGGAAGGAGGACCAGCACAAATTTGCTTTCACCTTAAGATTCAGCAGTATACCTGAACATGTTTACTCCAGGGCTTCCATAACAGCCCCTCCATTTTCCACCAGTGCACAGCTGATGCCCTGCTAACCCTCATCCATATGTGGATGATTTGCTCCTGTTCACAGAGACCAAAGGGGACCATAAGGAACTCCTTACAGAACTGCTGGTTTTGTTAAGAGGCAGATTTTAAAATAAACCCCAAGAAAGCACAGATAGAACACAGGAAGTCCAATTTCTAGGCTTGACAATCAGGCCAGGGGAATGGGCCAAAGACCAGGGGAGACGGAAAACCATAGAGGCACTTAGCCACCCTGTATCAGTGCCAGCCCTCCGAGGCCTTTTTAGGCCTCACCGGGTATTGTAGGGAATTCATTGAAGATTATGGTGGGAAATCAGTGCCACTGTTAACCTTAAGAAAGGAGTAGACTGGGAATGGACACTGCAGTGTGAGGAGGCTTTTGTTCAATTGAAGGGAGATTTACAGTCAGTCCCTGCACTAGGTATGGTGGACCCAACAAGGGAATTCACCCTGGAAGTGGATACCAACGACACCAGCCTAAGCGTAGTTTCGATGCAGGAAGTACACAGCCTCTAGCGGCCAGTAGCATATGCATCCAGAGTCCTCACAGAAGTATAGAAAGAATACTAAGCGAGTGAGCACCATCTGCTAGTTGCTTTCTGGGCAGCAAAACATTTCGCTGTTTATACAGGCACTCAGGTAGTGACACTCACCACCCATCACACCCCCACCAGACTATTACTGGAAGGGTGCATCAAAGACGGGACAGTCTCCAGTGTACGAGTGGCCAGGTGGAGATTTTTGTCGCAGAGCACCACCATAAAGATCAAGGCACTGCCACAGCCTCACTGGCAGCTAACCTCAGCTATCCAAGGTAGCCCCACATCTGCACTGTAGAGACAGTCTGGGTGACTAAAGTGGGGGCCAAGCAGGGAACATCCCAAAGGGAGAGACGTTTAAGTGGATGGGTCTAATTTTATGGAACAAGGAGAATGGAAGATGGGTCATGGGATCTATCACCCCCTCCAAGGCGTTAAGTTGACTATAAAATGCGGACCCAGCTCAGCACCCAACAGGTTGAACTGGCTGCTGTCACCTATGTGGTTACCCACCCTCAGGAATTTCCTACCCCCGATATAGTCTGCTCCAACTCAATGTTTATTTGCAATGCAATGATTGACTTTTTGGCAATTTGGAACTGTAGGGGTTTCACGTCGGCAGACAGTCGACCCCTGGTCGATGCGTCTTTGCTGAAGTGGTTGCGAAAGGTGATGGTGAATATTACATCCACAAGGTTAAGGCTCATTCCAAAAGCGCGCCTGGGTGGGAGGGGAATAAGGCAGCAGATGAACTAGCCAAAAGGGGAGCTGTTGAAGGGACACCTTGAGACCCTTACCAGTCAGGAGTAGTAATGGCAGTTACTCCCAGTACACCTGCTGAGATCCCACTTGCACCCGACTTGAAAGAGTTACAGATGAAGATTGTAGTTCTGAGGGCAGTTATCCAAGCCAAACTACACAATTCTCAGTGGAAGGACCCTTCGGGGCCCCAGACATCCAGCTAAGGGAAAGGATGTTAGTTAAAGATGATCAGTGGGTTGTCACCGAGGGATATCGTCAGGAGATTATAAGTCTAGCTCACAGGAGTTCAGGAGCGGGTCATCCTGGCCCTGAGACAACCTGGAAACAGATCAAGTCTGTGGCTTCATGGCCCAGAATTTGCCAGGATGTTGATAGTCACTGTAAAGTTTGATATGTAGAATGAATAATCCTGATCACCACCATCGCAAGGTTTCTATGGGTAATACTAGGCACGTAGAGGAACCCTGGTAGTGTCCCTAGATTGACTTCATTGGGCCCCTACCTGCCACAAAGAAAGGTAACAAGCTCTGTCTTGATCTTGTGGACAATTTCACGAAGTGGGTGGAATCTTTTCCCTGTAAGGCAGCCACTGCATTGTGGACTGCCAAGATCCTACTTAGGGAGATGTTTTCTCAATGGGGGCTACCGCAGATGGTGGAGTCATATCAGGGCAGCCACTTCACAGGACGGGTAATGCAGGCTACTTTAATACTATTAGGGTATTATGGCACAGCAGATGGTAAATGCTGAATTGCTCAAATCCCACAGGGAAGCATGAAACAGCTGCCATAGTTTGCAATTTGTACTTTCCAAATGTGTGCCTTGGATAGTAATGAGCCCACCAAGACTTAGAGGTTTTTTTACAAAGCTAAATTAAACATTTATTAATAGAAGAAAAAGGTTTTTAAAACACACATATAGGTCTACAAATTACTACTATAATAACTCCTAAATCTCCTAATTAATCTAGCTCGCAGTTACACCTCTGTAAGGCAACAGTAAAACAAGATGGATTTCAACACAGGAAACAAAGCTAAGAAAGCTCATTGTGATTATCCCTGTCCAGGGTATTATGTGCTTTGCCTGGGTCTGGACAGCAGTTTGATGCATAGAAGCTGGAGGTTTTTCACACTTGTTAGGTCTCAGAATGCCTTCGCCTTACACATAATCTCATCTCCTTTACACAGGTTTCTCTTTTTTATACTATGCATAACGATCTCCTCGCTCAGGACCAAAATTGGGAAAGGGTCCTCCCACTGATACTCATGGGTATCAGAGGTACAAAATCCAAAGGGATGGGTTATTACCCCCATGAACTGGTCACTGGGCGTCAGATGAGAATGCCGCTGCATACACTGGTGCCCATTCTTACCGAGGCAAGCAGCCAAAGATAAATTTACAATCAAATTGTGGCAGACATTGCGTTCCCTATATCGCATCGCCGCAATAACTATAGGTCACAGTCACTGGCGTAACCACTTGATCCTGGAGCCACTGAAACCACAGGAATGGAGTCTGGGGATGAGGTCATAGTCTGAAATTATGCTAGAGTGGGAGTGTTTGACCCACTCTATTAAGGATCATACTCTATAGTGGACAAAGTGGACGCCCTATGGTGGCTGCAACCCAGCTGCCGAAGCAAGTTAATTGGATTCACATTCATCAGATGAAACTTTACCGGGCCACAAACATGGGACCAGAGTCAAACAGTTCTGTCAAAATGACATCTCTGCGATTCTGTGATCCAATCATGTGGGCTTGTGATGAAGAGCCAATCCCACTTGAGAGGTAATCATAGATGACGCTCCCATAAACGACACCCCAGATGTTGACACTTGGACTTTAGAACACTTTTTCCAGGTGAGACCTGGAGATCCTAACATTGAGGTGTCTCGGGAGACATCATCCCCAAGACAGAGAAAGCCAATACAGACCCTGAGAAGGAGAAACTGGGAAAGGAGGCCCAGATGGGATCCTAATTTCATGTACCATTAAATTCAATTGTACATAATTATAATATACCTGTGACCAAATCTGCTCACAGAACAGGATGTGTTTTTTTTCTCCTCTCTTTCTGCAGAGCCATGAAGAAGGTGCTAATGGTGATGATCCAAGTCCATCAGGCAGTGGTCGGTACGTAACGTCCTAGAGGCCCTACGGGAAAAGGAGATGGTGGATCCTGCTGGATTGTTCCCCGAGCAGACTGTCAAAGTCATTTGGCAGAATGCCTCATCGTCAGAACTTTCTAACAAGCACCAAGATGTAGCTTAGCTGGTGATGAGAAAGGCCCTCCCCATCAGATCCTTCCTACAAGCACATTACCCCCGAGGTGGCTGTGGTGGGGAAGAGGCTGTTATTTACTGCCTTGTGGAATGTGCCTTTGAAAGAAGGTCTGGAGAGAGATGCAATGGTTTTTGTCGCGATTCATCCCAAGCAGTCCTGTGACACAGGGCTCTGTGCTCTACAGGTTGTTCCCAGGGACACATACTGAGACAAATGTCAACTGCAGCTGGGGGAGCATCAACTCGGTGAAAGACGCTGTTTGGTCTGCCCAAAACTTGTTGGTCTTCCAGTGCAATGAGTCGTCCCTGACCAAGTGTTGGAGGCTGGCACATTCTATATGCTGAGGGATGCACTAAAGCTTGGGGCAGCCACCGCCAAGGCGCAATGGGAAAGGTCGCAGTCTAAGACCTTTCAGCTGTAGTGCACCAAGGGGCTAGGAATTGCACAGACCTTGTGGACTGTATGACTTACATTGAATGTATGCAGTGAATATTACAGGTATCACAAATGTATTGAAGCGCCTCAAGAGTGCAACATGATCTATGTAGACAACTTAAATACCATTGCACTGTCTGTTATGACCATTACTAAATGTCTGTAATGTGCCTTGATTGTATTGAAGCAACTCAGGTGTGATATGATGTATGTGGAAAACTTGAATATGATTGCACCTTTTGCGATGGCCATTTTGAAATGTCTTGTAATGTTCTTTCAGATATTTTATGAATAAAGTACATTATTGCAAAAATAGTCATGTGGAGGAAATCATTCAGCGGACCAACCACCCAAGGACGAATTCCTGCACGTGGGTCTTACTAAGTAATTGGTGTTGTAAGTATATACTATAACTTAGTGGGTGAATAAAGGCTTTCCACAAAGTGGAAAAAGTATCCATAGTTTGTTGTTGTTGTTGATACCAAATACGTAGTGAGGGCCTTAGAGGGTAGTAAGAACCCCTGGTTAATAGGCTTACAGCTTGTTACCCATAATACTTCTTCCAAGTGATGTCAACATGCAGGTGTACTGATTCATCACCTGAAGGAGAGTGATAGGTGGTAACTGGCAGGACGTTTCTTCTTCCATGTTTCATCTGATGCCATGAGACTATGGGGTCCGGAGTCAATGTTCAGGACTTCCAGAGCAACTCCCTCCTGACTGTATACTACTGTGCTGCCACCTCTGGTGGGTTAGTCCAAACAGGAGGTAAAATGGAAAAGAAAGAGGAAAACTGATAGAAGAACAAACCCAGCTCAAATTAGGAATAAGTACCATCCAAAAGCCACACAAGACTAGTACTGGTGATGATAATTTTTCCATGCCGCATTCATCATCTATAACAGAAAAATGTTGCTTGCTTGTCATTTTCAACAAGATTAAAACCAGAGCAACATGACAGCAGTT
The DNA here is from genome assembly GCF_017639515.1 of Carcharodon carcharias. NCBI lineage: Eukaryota > Metazoa > Chordata > Chondrichthyes > Lamniformes > Lamnidae > Carcharodon > Carcharodon carcharias. The sequence goes on from NC_054473.1 coordinate 13,659,286, forward strand.
TCTAGCACTTATAACCACCACAATTATGCTGAGGGCACAAGGACTACAATGGCTGTATTTAAGCATTTTGAGTGATGGCTATAACAAAGAGGCTGTCAACTTTGGAAAGAAAAAGCCAGACAAACCACTTAGGAAAGCAGTGAAGATTACTCAGTGAAACAAAGTGAAACTTATTAAATTAAATCACAGCTTTTCATGTAGCACTAATACATTAATGCTTTAAATGTAAATTTATTTGCTTAAAGATTGAGGTGACTGCAAGAATTCAGAAGCATTTACAATGACTACAGAAGAAATTTTATGGGTTTAAACTGCCATAATTAAATTAAGATTGTCTGAATATGGCAATTTAACACTGCACAATGATCTCAACCTAGAACCAAAATATGTGGAGTTGATGCACAGCAAATAAGTTAATGGGTCAATTAACTTCTGTTATACACATCATCATCATGCCCCAGTTCAGACTGTTTTATTGCAACTTTCCTTGAGCATTATGATTGCCCTTAATGCAAGTTTATAACAAGTACTGTACAAGATGTAACTACCGGGCCTATGTTTACCTTTGGCTGAAGCGTTAGTACAATACCAAGAGAAATAACTGCTTAAGTCGTCAATTCAGTTAAGGATTAAAATAAGACAATTGTTGTTGGCCTCATCTTTATTTATTCTCATTGAGCATGATGTGATGACAGTGCAGCTAAGGATAAAAGATATATACTACAAAGGCCATTGGGGAGTTACTTGAGTACTACACTGACGATATGGTTCAACGGCATTACACCCTAAATCCCAACATCTCAACAAAACAACCAAATGACCTTAATCAGGTGTGAATTTAGCCTGTATTTCGTTTAGCAAATCTTTTTAGGTTGCCAGCAGGTAGTCTGTGGCTTAGAGCAAGACTCTGATGCTTAGTTGCAGAAACTAAATCATATTAACTTGGTACGTCCACTGAGAGCACTTTTCAAGGGTTCCCTCCGGACAAGCAGTTGAAATAGGTAAGCTCAGGTAAATAGAACTAGTGGTGAATTATTGAGCTCACTTAGAGGAACACTGTATCAGTCAGAAGTATCTATCATAACTGGATTATATTTCAGATGCAAATAATTGTACCAATGTCAATTGCAAAACTGACACACAAGACAGATTATATCTTTAGAGATTGAACACATGATCTAAGCAGAAAGAGCAAGAGAAAAAGAGAATTATGCAGATTTCCCACTGAGCAACTCTTGGAAAAGTTGGAAACAAGACATTTATAATGACAGTAGAGTGATACCATTTAACACGCAACTTATATAATTCCCTTCATTGCAATGTTGAATAATGTTACTTCTTCCTATAACTGCCTTTCTGCTTCCTTCTCATTTCAATCCTTCATGGCCTGTTTTATTGGGTTATCTTTGTCACTCTGTCCAACTATTTGTCATTATTGTCAACTCATGCTGTAGCTACTGTCTTCTAAAAGTCAACCTTTGCTCAGCAGTAGCACTCACTCCTAAATTCCATTCAGCTGAGCACATGATCCTTGATGGAAACTTGTACGTTACTGTCAGAAGCGCTGACTTTTGGATGAAATGTTAAACCGAGGCCCCGTTCTGCCTAGAAGTAATGCTGAAGGACAGAATATGATATTGCTGGAACCTGAAGTGGCTGTGGTTTGGGTTCTGTGGGTAAGTGCACTGGGAAGGCTAGGTTGTTTGCCTGTCTGACAGCAAGTCATAGATAAGCCACAACTTACTTCAGGTAAACATTGGAGGACCAAAGCAATTGTTCTTGGTGCCTGCTAGATACATTTCTCCAGGCACCAATTCCATTCCCCTCAGCCAGGGTAAAACAGATCGTGTAAAAGCTTTACAACCTGTTCAAAGCTGAGTGGAGCTCCAAGCTCCAAACCTTTACTCACCAAAAGCACTTAATTCTTTCTCAGTAACACTGCCCGTCATCATTACCACTTCAACACAATCACCACTGAAACCTTCTGGTGAAAAGTCATCTCAAAATGAAATGTTGAGACTGGATTTTCATCCTAGATGTGGATAGCAAGAGGAGAAAATTCCCACTCGGCCCACCTGCCTCAGGAGAAAGTGCCCTCAAAGGTAAGGTTTTCATTCGTTTGTTTGTGGGGGGGGGGGGGAGGAGTGCAGACTGCATTCAGGTCAGGCTATTTAAGAGGAGTGCCTCAGTACAGTCCGAATTCCTCCTAATTATAAAAGGAGAAAGGCCCTCCTGCCTTCATCCCTCACACTCCCTCAATTCCACCCCACGCACTCCCCATGCCCAGCCATTCCCTTCTACCCACCTCCTATGGCCCTCATGTTCCCATGCCAAGGTATGCACCCACCTACCCACTATAGCCCCTATGCCAAGGTATGGCCCCACCCACCCCTATGGCCCCTCAAGCCCCCCATGCCAAGGCATGCCCCATCCACCTACTGTGGCCCCTCATGAACCTCCATCCCAAGGTAAGTCCCCAAGCAACTCCTATGTCCCCTCATACCTCCATGCCAAGGTATGCCCCCTACCCACCCCCTATAGCCACATGCCAAGCTATGGCACTTGCATGCACATTCATGTACTATATACTGTCTGGAACCAATGATCCCTATAATGACAGTATGGCGTGTAGAAAAAAGTTTTTTAAAAAAAAGCCATGATAATTTTCCAGCTTCTTTTAAAAGAAAAACTCCTTTTTACTACTGCCCAATAGAAGTGTCGATTGTCCGGGTCCTTTAAAGTATCAGTAGCTGAAATTTTAAGTACTTGAAACCTCTTTACCTTGTGTAAAGAAACATTATGAAATTGACACTATTGATCAGAGGGCCTGAGCTGTCAATCAAGCAATGTTTCCCCTGAGGATCAGGTGCTTCAACAAGCTAATGGATATCTGGGCTCCCAGCCAAGCCTCATTACGTGTTTTTTTCTAACATCCTTTAAAAAGCATCTTTTAATCAGAGCCTCCATTCACCCTTCTCTGGCTTAGAATTCCATTCTTCTTATGAATACTCTTATATATCTTGGAATACCTCATGTGTTAACACTAACATAAAATTTAAAGGTTGTTACATTCACTTTCCTCTTTCACTTCACAGCAGACTGGGTAATACTCAGGCAACTGAATGAGAAAAAGCATTTCACACATGCCAGGAAGCACTTGGAGGGTATGGGGTAAGCAGGCCAAGGTGAGAAGTACTCAAGGTGGAGCCTCAGAGCAGATGGGCCCAGGAGGAACACCTGGGTTTGATAAATAAGCAACCAGGTGAATGAGCACTCGGGCAAACTGGGAACCACCTTGTCTAAACAGGTAAGCAAACAAATGCTCTCTGGGTCAGAAGATTCTGGATTCAGGTCTCTCACAAAGTACACAAAGTGCAGCACTGTCAGATGTACCATCTTTTGAATAAGCCACCTGCCCAATTAGGTATTCAATATCCTAACATTATCTGAAGAATGGAGATCTGCCAAACTCTGACTAACAAAACTGCCAGAACTAATGCACCAAAACTAGTCATTTACCTCACTGCTACTGAGATGTTTTAGTCTTTGTGCTTTCATAACTCAGTGGTGTGATAAAGAGTAAAGAAATACCTCTTTCTGGCCTGCTCAAGGATAAGTTTTATCAATCCATTAAAAGCCAAAAGTTAACTTTTTTTTTTTAAGTTTGCTCCGAACGTAAATGTCCTCCTCAATGCTGGCATATTACCTTTATCCACACAACAGACTTGATCCCTCTTGTAAAGCCTGCAAAACAATGCATGGCCTTAAGTCCCAGTACCACATGGATTGTAGGAATCAAGTGTGCTGATAAAATTTGAACCAATGCTTTCTGTAAATACTATTCTCACTTTTATTTCCAGTTGAAATGTGCAAAGCAAGATCTGTGCTCAAAGTAAAAGCAGGACAAATCAGGAGTAGCAATCTTTTTCTAAATAGGTTTTGTTAAATTCCACACAGCAGTCACATCAACTTGTTTGCTGATGTTAACGGTGCAAAAAGAGGTTTAGGTGAATTAGGGATCAGTAGTTCCTTCCTGCTACAAAGTCAAGTCTACTTTTTGTTCACTTACTGCACAAAATTTCAAAGAAATGTTTAATCTTTTTCTTCAAATTACAAATGTTTTATGAAATCTTTAGCTAAAAGGGAGCATTTTGCATATTCCAATTTCTGGTAGAAGTCATTAAAACACGTGTAAAGTGACACTGAATCATTATTTTGTGCTGTTGGATGTCAGTGAAGACGATGGGAGTTCACATTGTTGAAGGAGTCCACACAAAAGAATAAGTGACATTAATTAACATAATACTCTCATTAATATAAAAGCAAAAAACTGCAGATGCTGGAAATCCAAAACAAAAACAAAAATAAAAGTACCTGGAAAAACTCAGCAGGTCTGACAGCTTCTGCAGAGAGGAACAGTTAATGTTGAGTCTGTATGACTCTTCAACAGAACTAAGGAAAAATCGAAGAGAGGTGAAATATAAGCTGGTTTGGGGGTGGGGGAGACAGGTAGAGCTGGATAGAGGGCCAGTGAAAGGTGGAGATGCCAAAAGATGTCTGACAAAAGGACAAAAAGGTGTTGAAGGTGGTGATATTAGCTAAGAAATGTGCTAATAGGTGACATTAAGGGTAGAAAGCAGGATGAGCAAGGTACAGATAACCCTAGTGGGGGTGGGGTGGGAGGAAGGGATTGAAATAGGCTAAAAGGTAGAGATAAAACAATGGATGGAAATAAATTTTAAAATAATGGAAATAGTTAGGAAAAGAAAAATCTATATAAATTATTGGAAAAAAGGGGGATCGGAAAGGGGGTGAGGATGGAGGAGAGAGTTCATGATCTAAAGTTGTTGAACTCAATATTCAGTCCGAAAGGCTGTAAAGTGCCTAGTTGGAAGATGAGGTGCTGTTCCTCCAGTTTGCGTTGAGCTTCACTGGAACGTTGCAACAGGCCAAGGACAGACATGTGGGCATGAGAGCAGGGTGGAGTGTTGCAGTGGCAAGCGACGGAGCTCTGGGTCATGCTTACCAAGTTGATCAAAATTTCAATTGCCAATCTGTGCTGAATTAGCCAATCTCAGTCAAAACAGTTAAAGAGGTTTTGCAGTTTGGCTGAGATGCCCGTTCTCAGCAATCCCCAGAAATGGTGCACACATGAACAGGAACAGATTTAGTTCTGATGACATTCAATGGTTTACTAGCCCATCCATAATTACTGCTGGCAGCAACAACTTGAAGTTATATAGCAATTGTAACATAGTGAACCAACCCAAGACGTTTATAGAAACAAACAACATTTGACACCCAGCCACGTGAAGATATTAGGACAGGTAACCAAAGGTTTAAATCAAAGAGACAGGTTTTAAGGAATGTCTTAAGGGAGTGGTAGAGAAAGGCAGGAAGGAAATTCCTGGGCTTAAGGGCTGGAGAGCTCAAGGCATGGAGACCAATGGTGCAGCGATTAAAATTGGGGGATGCCAAGAGGCCAGAATTGGAACAGCGCAGAGAGCTCAAAGCTGTAGCATTGGAAGAAGTGATCAAGGTAGGGAAGGATCAGGCCTTGAAGAGATTTGAAAACTAGGATGACATTTTAAAAGCGAGGCACTGTTAGACCAGGAGCCAATACAGGTCAGCATGTACAGGGATGTACAATGAACCGGCCTTGGTGAGAGTTGGATACTGGCAGCAAAACTTTGGACGAGCTCCAGTATATAGAGGGACAAACTGAACACTTGGGTTAGGTACCAGAGGGTGTTTAACAATGAACTACCAAAGCATCAATTCTTGAAAGGGATGGGGCTTAAAGGGTATAGAGCAAGAGAGAAACTATATAATTAAAATTATTTTGCTTTCTTCAGATTGTTAGCAGCTTAGTGTTTTCACTGCCTCAAAACAGCACATTTACTATCATACAGCTGAAACTGCAAACAGGTATTTATAACATTAAACTACCAGTACATTAAAACATTTATCTAAACTACATTTATATTCCAAGTTGAATAAATGATACCAATGTATGCAGTGAGACAACTGATTATCTCTAAAATAGACAACTGATTTAATTTTTTATATGCTTCTCAACAAAGATAGTGATTTCCTAACAGGAAATTACAGTGTCACTATAATTTTGGTCAGAATGTACATCACAACCCAAGGGATGATATAGCAAACGTTAATTATTAATCAACCAGAAATTCATCTTCATAATCACACCAAATTACATACATAAAATTACTCCTCATGTTAGTAATTACTAGATGTTGCTTCTCTTCTGGAAAGTAACTGCAATTTAATGCTAGCACTTTGTGACCAACACAAACAAAAATTAGAACTAGATCTTAATCATTCATAACTAAGATTACAAACGATATCTTCTGAATAATCAAAATGATTACACTTGTAGTCAGTCAGTTTTAAACATAGTGGGGTCTCATTTTCCCAACCAAACAACATGCAATTCCAGCAGATTTATTTCTTTTCAGTCTTAAAAGTGAATGCTGGACTTGTTTCTGGCATTTTTTATAACATTTCAACGGCTTATGTTTATAGGCCATCATGCACCTGTTTATAGAACAGAATTACTTTCAGAAGCTTCCCCCTGCCTGATAAAATTGTCCCCTGTCATAATTCTATGAGGGCAGTTGTAATGGCAGCTAAAGAAAAATCATCACCACCACTAGCTTAATCAGACAAAATCCTTACCACCACAACACCTCCCCAACCAGTGCACCCTCCCGCATCCACCTCCTGTGGTTTCATGTAAGCATACTGGTATGGTGCTTAGCCATCACCGAGAACACTAAACAAGTTCAGCAAGAATGACTATGAAGGTAAGAGAAATCTTGAAGTTATATTACAATACACTGTGACCTCTCGAGTCCAGAACTCCAAAATCCAAAAACACCAGTTGTCCAGAATATTTTTAAGCAGGCCCCACAGCTCCTGGACTCGCCACTTGTGGCATTGCAACCTGTGGTTCAACTGTGCCCTTGCATTTTCCCACACTACAGTTGGATTCTGATAGTACATCTAGTAATTACTAACGTGAGGAGTAATTTTATGTATGGAATTTGGTGTGATTATGAAGATGAATTTCTGGTTGATAGTAAGTAACCAAGGGGCCTATCCTCCCAGATTCTGTCAGGAAGGTAAAGTTAAATTTTTCCACTCAGTATCTGGTGCTTTTTTATTTATTTATTTATCTGGTCCAACTGGGGAACTCTCCTGGAAAGAGTTGTGACCTTCTGCATGTCATGAGAGTCAACTAGCTGTCTAACATGGCAAAGATCATCTTATGTTGCTTGGGAGAATTTAATTGCCCAGAAATTAAGGCAGTGGTGACATTATGTGGTAGAGGCAAAACTACTTCATATGATTAGTGGGCAGCTGTTCTTTAAGTAGTGGTTGGCATGTTTCCCAAGCAGCATCTGGCAGAAGTGAAGCATTGACAATCAAAAAAATTTCTGGTCTGTAGCCCCTGGTAAGTAAGTATTTGTGGGTAGGATACCCTCTGTGATGGAGCCTTCAATCTATACTCCTTCATGTCCTCCTCCTAGTATAGGAGAAAGGCCGAGGGCATGCCAATTGGCATTTTAGTACAGTACTTTAGAAACATGGAAGATAGTGTTTGGATAATAAAACAATTTTTCTTCGTGCTTTATAATGTTTTGTCACTGTTTAATGTCACAGGTACACGTTTACACATTTGTGGTTAGGCATTCTAACATTATCCTATACTCCTGAAAATTACAAAATCCATAAGTACCTTAGTCACAAGCATTCCAGACTAGCGAAGTCAGTGTATAAGTAACTGTTTGTGGAAATGGAGGGGTAGGAAAGAAACAGACTCTGATGCAGTGGTTCCTTTCCCTATACCAGGTACAGCATTTTTCTCTTTTCACTCAAGTAGTCAAATTACAAACATTATTTTAGTTTCACATACTTATTTAAATATAGCTTTTAGCTTTGCTAAGTACAATTTATACAACATTACATGCACTTGTATAGAAAAATGTTGATGCAATTCAAAGGAACATTTACAGACAAGCATTTCTGATAATAAATATAGTTCTGAATTCTGGTGCAATATGGGGACATTAAGTGTTGACAGGTGAGTTGGCCATAGCAGAGTAGGTATCACAAGCTGATCCAGATCACCAGACATCTATGTGTGCACGCTTTCTCGCAAAAATCACAAGAGGGCATAGCAACAGTTCTGCAAGGCTCAGCATTACCTGACGGTAATGTCAGGTAACTAGGGGTGAGCAATAAATGCCTGCGGTGCCCAAAATCCCTCACTCACTTTCTAAAAAATTCTACATTTCCTTTTTTTCCTGCCAAGATGGATAATTTCACACTTCCCCATGTTATACTCCATCTGTCGCCTTCTTGCTCAACCACTTAACCAATCTACAGCCCCTTATCCCCATCATTGAGGTGCCTCAAATTATATCTAACATATTAAGATAAGTATATTTGGGGAGAATGCTTTAGTAGCTAAGTCCTGAGACAAGCTCAGGTATCTCAGCTCCTGGTCTCCATACAGTATGTGGTATAATCAGCCCATCCAAAGTGAAGCACACAAAAATATCTCAAATACCCCCAAAATTACATATCGTTCAATAGCTGAGATTTACTCAAGAGCTCAGACCATCACAAAACACCATGTAAGCATGATAAATTATGGTAACTTACCTGGTCAAGATTTTTGAACAGAAGAATATCCTTACAGGCTTCCTGTAATCTAGCTCGTTGATCATCTGTCTTTGGGTAAACGACCTGAAACAGAAGGAGGAATGCTTTTAAGCAAGTAATAAACTTATTTTTGTCAGTCCATTTGTGGGTATTAGTGGCAAGGCCAGCATTTATTACCCATTCCTTGTTGCCTTGAGGTGCTGAAGTCCATGTGTTGAAGGTGCTCCCACAGGGTTGTTACAGAGTGTTCCAGCATTTTGACCAAATGATGGAATGGTGATATATTTCCAAGTGTGTGACTTGGGAGGGAACTTGCAGATGGTGCTGTTCCCATGCACTACTACCCTTGCCCTTCTAGATGGTAGTCATTGCAGGTTTGATAAGCGCTGTCAAAGAAGCCTTGGCGAGTTGTTGCAGTGCATTTCGTATGAGGTACTCTGTCCACCGATAGCTGGGAGTGAATATTTCAGATGGGGTGTCAATCAAACTTTAATAGCGTTGAATTCCGAGCGTTGTTAGAGCTTCCCTTATCCAGGCAAGTGGAGAATATTCTATTACACTGACTTGCGCTTTGTAGGTGATAGAAAGGATTTGGGGAGTCAGGAAGAGAGAATCACACATCCCAGAACACCCAGCCTCAACCTGCTCTTGTAATCAAAGTATTTATGTGGCTGACTTAGTTAAGTTTCTGGTCAAGGTGACTCTTTGGATGATGATGGTAGGGCATTTGGTATTGGTAATGCTGTTGATTGTCAACGGGAGACGGTTAGGTTCTCGCTTATTGGTGATGATCATTGCCTAGCACTTAAGTGGAAAGTAACAATCGCATCAAACATTAGCCTAAGGCTGAATGTTATCCAGATATTGCAGCATGTGGGCACAGACAGCTCGATTTGATTATGTGTTGCAAATGGAATTGAACACTGTGCAATCTTCATTAAACATTCCCACTTCTAACTTTATTATGGAGGACGATCATAGCTAAAGCAGCTGAAGATGGTTGGGCCAAGGACATTGTCTGAAGGACTCCTTCTGCAATGTCCTGGGCTGAGATGATTGGCCTCCAACAGCCACAACCACCTTCTTTTGTGCTGGTTATGACACCAGCTAGTAGGGGTTGTTTCCAATTCCCATGATCTTCAATTTTACTAGGACATCTTCATGCCACATTCAGTCATATGGTACCTTGACATCAATGACAATCACTCTCACATCACCTTTGGAATTTGGCTCTTTTGTCCATGTTTGAACTAAGGCTATACTGAGCTCTGATGCCAAGTAGTCCCAGTGGAACCCACCAATAAGCATCAATAAGCAGATTATTTGAGAGTATGTCATTTAATAATACTGTCAACAACACTTTCCATCACTTCACTGACAGTAAACTAATACGGCATTCATTGGCCGGATTGGACTTATCCGTGCTTATTTGTGTACAGGGCATAGTGAGGTAATTTTCTACTTTATTGGTTGCAATTTATAAATGTACTGGAACAGGTTGCTTAGTGGTTTAGCTAGTTATGGAGTTTAAAGTCTACTACGCAAATTGTCTGGTGCCATATCTTTTGCATATCCAGTGCACTCTTCACGGAGTTAATCAAATTAGTTCAAGACTGGCTTCTAAGATAGTGGGCACCTCAGGTGGAGGTCAAGATGAATCACTGACTCAGCAATTCTAGCTGAGGATCATTGCAAATAGTTCACAGCCTTGTCTTTAGCACTCATGTGCTGGGCTTCACCATCATGAGGAAAGAATGTTCACGGAGCCTCTTCTTCCCATCAGTTTTTTTAACTGTCCATCATAATTCACAACTGAATGTGATAGGACTGCAGAGCTTTGACTTGATCTGTTGGCTGTGGGATCACTTAGCTCTGTCTATAGCACTGTTTAGCATATATGCAACCCTGTGTTATAGCTTCACCAGGTTGGCACCCCATTTTAAGTATGCCTGGTGCTGCTCCTGCTATGCCCTTCCAAACTGCTCATTGAACCCGTTTGGTCTCCTGGCTTGATGATAATGGTAACTTAAGGGATATGCCAGACCATCAGGTTACAGATTAAGGAGGAGTACAATTCTGCTATTGAAGGCCCTCAGCCTCATGGATGCCCAGCCTTGTGTTACCACATCTACTCTGAATCTATTACATTTAGCATGGTTATAGCACGTCACAACACGATGAAGGGAGTCCTCTGTGTGAAGACGGAACTTTGTCTCCACAAAGACGGGAAATACGGATGCATAAATGAGAAAGGTAAAAGAGAACAATGGAATTTTCATTTCTACAGCACCATACAACCTCAAAACATTTTACAACTAACAAATTGCTTTACCCTATAAGTTCAGGGCTAATGTCTTATAGCATAAGTAGTGTCATAAGTGATCAACTGTCCTTTTTTACTAACAGGCAGCTTGATGTTCATTCTTGATCATGCACAACTTAGAATTATCAGAAAGCAAAGCATGATTTTCTTTAAAAAATTTTTTTAAAAAGTTCAGGGTTAATGCTAAAGCCAAGGTGCAAATCTGAATTTAGGGCTTCAACTTTCTGGAACAAAGCAAAGCAATAACAACATCCCAAGTTGGTCAAATACATACTGGAGCACAGGTGAAAAATGGTGAAGTGATATGAATTAGCACAATATCTAGTTTTTCATTTATTCAGCTATTTTGGATTGGAAGGTGTAGAATCCATATGGGTGGAGATAAAAAATAATATGGGGAGGACGACACGGGTGGGAGTAGTCTATAGGCCCCTTAACAGTAGCTACTGTAGGACAAAGAATAACTCAGGAGAAACTGAGGGCATGTAAAAAAGGCAGTACATTAATCATGGGTGATTTTAATTTTCATGTAGATTGGGAAAATCAAATTGGCAGAGGTAGCCACAAGCAAGAATTCATAAAAGTGTATTTGGGACAGTTTCCTAGAGCAATATGTTATGGATCCAACCAGGGATCAGGTTATTTTGGGTTTGGTAATGTGCAATGAAGCAGGTTTAATAAATGATCTCAGAGTAAAAGATCCCCTAGGGAAAAAGTGACCATAATATGGTAGAATTCAGCATTCAGTTTGAGAGTGAGAAACTCGGGTCGGAAACAACTGTGTTAAACTTAAATAAGGGTAATTACAGAGGAATGAGGGCAGAGTTGGCTGGAGTGGACTGGGAAAGTAGTTTAGCATAAAAGATGATTGATGAACAATGACAGACATTTAGGAAAATAAGCTGAACATCTGTCATTGGGAAAATGTTAGAGTCTATTATAAAGGATGTAATAGCAGAACATTTAGAAATGCATAATATGATCAAGCAGAATCAGCATAGCTTCAAGAAGGGGAAATCATGCCTGACAAATTTATTAGAATTCTTTGAGGAGGTAACAAGCGGGATAGATAAAGGGGAATCAGTAGATGTAATATATTTGGCTTTCCAAAAGGCATTCAAAAAGGTACCACATATAAGGCTACTTAATAAGAGCCCATGATGTTTGGGGGTAGTATATTAGCACAGATAGAGGATTGGCTAACTAATAGAAGACAGAGAGTTGGGGTAAGGGGGGCATTTTCAGGATGGGAACCTGCAACTAGTGAAGTGCCACAGGGATCAGTGCTGGGGTCACAATTATTTACAATACATACTAATGACTTGGATGAGGGAAATGAATGTACTATCGCCAAGTTTGCAAATGACACAAAAACAGTTGGGCAGGCTGGTGGTGAGGATGGCACAAAGTCTACAGAGGAATATAGACAGGTTAAATGGATGGGCAAAAACTTGGCAGATGGAATATAATCTGGGAAAATGTGAGGTTATACACTTTGGCAGGAAGAAGAGAGGAGCTGAATATTATTTAAATGGAGAAAGACTGCAGAAAGCTGCAGCACAGGGGGATTTTGGGGTCCTCGTGCACAAATCACAAAAGTCTAGCATACAAGTTCAGCAAGTAATAGAGAAGGCAAATGGAATGTTGGTCTTTATTTCAAAGGGAATGGGGTTTAAAATAGGGAAGTCTTGCTAAAACTATACAAGGCACTAGTTAAACCACACCTAGAATACTGTGAACAGTTTTGATCCCCTTATCTAAAGAAAGATATACCGGCATTGGAGGCAGTCCAGAGAAGGTTCACTAGGCTGATCCCGGGTGTGGAGGGATTTTCTTATCAAGAGAGATTGAGTAGGTGGAGCCTGTCCTCATTGGAGTTTATAAGAATGAGAGGCGAAACATATAAGATTCTTAGGAGGCTTGACAGGATAGATGAGAGCTTGAAGTGAAGATGCTGAGAGTTTGTTTCCCCTTGTGGGAGGGTCTAGGACCAGAGGGCATAATCTCAGAGTAAGGGGCCACCCGCTTAAGACAAGAGATGAGGAGGAATTTCTTCTCTCAGAGGGTAGTGAATGTGTGGAATTCTTTATCGCAGAGGGCCGTGGAGGCTGGTTCGTTAAATATATTCAAGATTGAGATAGGCAGATTTTTAATCAGTAAGGGAATCAAGGGTAATGGGGAAAAGGGCAGGAAAGTGGAGTTGAGGATTATCAGATCAGCCATGATCTCATTGAATGGTGGAGCTGACTCAATGGGGCAAATGGCCTACTTCTGCTCCTACGTCTTACGGTCGCTACAAGATGAAGTTTTCAAAGGCGCAAACAGTCTACAAAAAAAAAAAGGCCCAGCTGTGGAGGTAAAACAAGAGTAAAAAATTAGTACTCCAAAACACCTGAATGGAGAGGAGGGGGTAAACACTAAATAGTAAATAACCTAATTCTTGCCTTTGTGTAGTCACATGTGACAACATACCCCTTCCAGAGGTAAACTCAAGTAAAATGAATGACTTTGACATAAATGTTCTACAGGTGGTAAAACAAACAAATCATAATCACTTCTCAGTGCTAATAGGGACCAGCAAAGATACTTGAGGGGTTCTGGCAATTAATACAAGGAAGCCATTAAACATTGGGCAGGTACACATATACATGGGGAATAGAACAGACTCAAGCATTCATTGATCCTTTAGTCTTGATTCCTGTTTGTACAAAATAAAGGAACTGATGATAAGTAAACTAAGTATCTGTACACCCAATAACTTAGTAAACTGCAGTCAACAGACAGAAGGGGAAGATCTTGCCTGACCATCCTCCTCAAATTCTCCTCAGACCAACACCCGAAGGGTAATGTCTGACATGGCATCCCAAGACTTTCAAAATACATTCAGCAAAGTCCCAAAGAAAGGCTGTTAATTTAACTTAAAGCTGTAGTAATCCTGGGGAATTCAAGGGCAGGAATAAGAAGTTGGCTAAAGGGTAAAAAGTAACAGGTTTGTTATAGGGGATTTGCCAAGGAGAGGCAGAGGATGCAGTCAATAGGGTGCCCCTAAAAACTGTTTCCAATTTACATTTATAATGTGGATTCAGAACCAGAATACAAAGTAACCAAATTTGTAAAATATAGCAAACTAATAAGGGCAGTGGGAGTGGAGAAAACAGCGCAAAATTTGCAAAATGGGTTGGGCAAAATACACTAGTGAGCAGAGCTATGACAAGTAAAACTCCATGTAAAAAGTGTAGAAAGAAGTGGCATACAAGAATTGTGTTGAAATAATTAAGGATTATGCAAAGATACCTTCAGAGTCTCGACTGACTCAACTCAGCAGCAGCATTTAAGCTAAGAGAATGCAAGTCAGATGAAATTGGGTCCAAACTGTATAGGGCTCTGGCACGATCACCTCCTGGCTATAACTACCTTCAGTCCTGGTCACACAGACACAAATGAGACACTCGAGAGTGATACACAGTACATCAGAGAGCCACAAGATCAATGCCTAGTGTCAAAACTCTGAGGAAAAACCAGGGGAACTTGGACTTTTAAGCCTGGATTGAAGAGTGCCCGAGAGATCTTCATGGTATAGATAGCTAAGATAATGGAAAGGTAAATTCAGAACAATATGTGTAATGATAGGACAGGGACATTTTCATGGAAGGGCGGGAAAATGCGAGTCAGGCCATTTCTCAACCTCCTAAACGCGAGTGCACCTCAAGGCCCTTTTTGCACCATCTTTTTATACTGGATGGATTCCTGGTGCAGTTCGAGTCACAAACGGGTTCCAGAAGTGGTCAGGTACTGATCAGGTACTAAGGCGGGTACTTTCTGTCCTGTGCCTAATAAAAGAACAGTTAACCGCATTCTTCACAAATGTGCCCCTGGATACAAATTGGATTGACCGCTGAAGGAGAACTCTGACCTTTGCACTGTTGGTGTAACTGATGGTTGAAACATTATTGCCCTGTGAGACTTGGCCCATTAACTGCATTTCCTTAGTGTAATCAACAGCTTTTGCTGTGTCCACTGTCCAAAGCCAATGCTGCCACTACTATCTTCCGAACAACCCGCTGCACCAGTCTTTTGCTACTCACCCCTGAAAGTCACTGACTTTTTTAAACAAACATAATGCAGCAGCTCATACAGCTTTGCCAGTTAACACAGCAACATAATAGTTCACCTACTGCACCTCTTACTCCAACCTACCTCAATGCATGGAGGATGCTGCACATCGAGTGCTGAATTAAATTGCAAAAGTCTCCAAGCACAACACTTCAATGATCCACTTTAATCACCCCTTCTCTCTTCTTTCAGGAGAAGAGGGCCCAACAATGTCAGTGAACTATACAAGTCTGGGGTGGGACCCCAAAGCTGCGAGAGATCAGATCTGTGCAGGAGAGGGCCATGCTGAAAGCACAAACACCGTGCATGGAATGCTTGCATGAGGATGAGTCCCCCCCTTCCAGATGCCCATGGCCATGGTGTTGATGCAAGCGTGCAGGTGGCAGCAAGGGCTGATGGGGAAAGGAGGGCTGGACTTTGGGGATGGCAGCTCAGGCGCTAATGGTACTGTGTAACTCCAAGTTATGATTGTGCTTAGCCATAAGGCATCGAATGGCACCAGAACAAG
This sequence comes from Carcharodon carcharias, assembly GCF_017639515.1. Lineage (NCBI taxonomy): Eukaryota > Metazoa > Chordata > Chondrichthyes > Lamniformes > Lamnidae > Carcharodon > Carcharodon carcharias. The sequence continues at coordinate 13,674,921 of NC_054473.1, forward strand.
AAACAGGAGAGGTTGGAAGGAGGTCACTACAAATGGTGATGCTGTGTATCATCTCATGGGCTGGGCTTCATCTCATGGCTGCCTGTGTTTCTCTCTCAGGTCCTGTAGCTGCAGTCCCACCTCCCCCAAAAGGGGAATCAGGCCCCTGGCACAAGGATGAGGCACGCGTGTCTGAAGATGCGCAATTACCACCTTCAGAAATTGCAGGCACATGCCCAGAGATAAACACTCCGGTGGGTATAAATACGGCTATAGAGTAGAGAGTTCTGAATGAAGAGCACAGCACCAGCGTTGAGGAGGAGGTGTCAGCAGAGGCAGAGGTTTGAATACAGTTACCCATGGAGGGAGAGGACAATCACAGATGCTCCACGGCCAGTGAGCCAGAGTTTGGGACCGAGTATTTGGACCTATAGTGGCAGATAAGTGGACATCTGGCTGAGTTTCCTGAGGCATTACAAACTCATGCACTACAAATGGAGGAGTCCATCATGGTCATTGCCTCGACCATGTCTCATGCATGAGTCAGCAGTCACGAAAGAGTAGACAACCTTGTGGTGAACCTCATGCGGCATCAAGTGGAGTGCATGCAAGAACTCAAATGCAATGGCACTAGTTCTCCATAGCAATAATGGGAGAGGGGCTAAAGTCCCTGCACAGGGCTTTCTTATGGGTTGCAGATCAGTGGCTAGATCAGCACCCCAGCAGCCCACCCCCTCCAGCCAACAGGACAGCACATCAAGGGCTGAGTAATGTGAACAAAAGGATGAGATATCCATGTACTTTGAGGAAATGTCACCCTCCTCAGATTCCTTGGCTCCTCAGCCAGATGCACCATATGCTAGACAGGTCTAAGCTCGGGCAGCTGCCCGAGAGGTGCAAATAGTACTATTGCAGGGTGGGGCCTAACAGGTCCCTGCATGACATGGCTGACTGCCCCGATCCTCAGTCATGTAGACAGAAAAGCAAGCAGCCTGCCTTCACCTCCTCCGAGGCAACAAGGGGACCACCACATAGGAGTACCCAAGTGCAGAGATCATCGTGTAAATTTGAGCACTAATTGGTTCACTGTGGCATTTAGGCAAGTGTAGTAGTTCGGGTTAATGTACAAAATATGTATATATTGAAACAATAACCTTTATGTGTGAAAATTATAACTATATGCAATACACGTACAAAATGTTGCAGTTTATATGCTGTCAAATGTCTGTACTTTCTCACCTCTGACCTGAGCACAGCGTCCAGTTGCTGTTCCTCAAGCCTCACAGGTAGTCGAATACTTGATGTTTCCAATACCCGTTCTGTGTCTGCAACTCACTCCCTGCCTTCCAAGTCTTGCTTCGCATTCTTGCAAGGTAGCCATCATGCAAAGCAATGTTTGATGAACATGTCTCGGGAAACGATGATGGCTTGCATGAACACCTCATCCCTTTGACAACAAGGTTATCTGTCCAATCTGCAGGGTCCCACCCATGGGCCTTCTTCCTCATTCTCCCCTACCTCCTAAAATTCTTGTTCCTCCTCCTGGTGCTCCTCATCCAAAAAGAGGCCCCCTCACTCTCCTCCGGCTTCAGTGCCAGGCTCCTTTGTTGGCCAAGTTATGAAAATACAGTATCCTACAATCAATCTGATATCCTGGAAGGTAAGTACTAGAGCAGCCCAAAGGCTTATTCAATTTGAGTCCTTGTATGAAGGGGACTTTCGTTGTTCTTCCCTGGAATATCCCTTATCCCCAAGTATTAATCCATGTACTTCTGGGGTTGGTCGGAACATTCTTAGCAGCTCTGATTCCCGTAAAATAAAGGGCCATGACAACTGCTTGGGGGAACAGGTGCAGACATATAGGAACCTCTTGCGGTGGTCACAGAGTGGCTGCACATTCAGAGTGGCAGCTCTTTCAGTTAATGTAATGGTCTACATTCTGTATGGGAACCTTATCACAATATGCACCTGGTGAAAGTCAGTTATGGTGGCAAACCCTGTTGCCCTGTGTGTCAGAGATGCTGCGTTGGTTTCGAAAGAGATTAACTGGGCCACCCTGGTGAAAAGGACATTGGCCACTGCATGGATGCACCTGTGTGCTCCTGACTGTGGCATGCTACACAGGTCAGCTGCAAAGCCTTGGAATGGACCACTGGCAAAACAAATTAAGGGCCAAGGTGAGCTTCAATGCCAGTGGCAGTGTATGCCTCTGGCATCCCTTTGGCTTCAGGCCTTCTTGAAAAAGGGCGCAAAGCTCAGCCACAGCCTCTCGGGATAGACGCAACCACCTCCTGCATTGTCTCTCACCCATGTCCAAGTGGGCATGTTCCTGGAGACTCCCTTCAAAGCCTCCTTAGGTGGGCAGTGTCTTTGTTCCATAGAACCATTGAAAAGTTACAGCACAGAAAGAGGCCATTCAGTCCATCATGTCTGCACCAGTTGAAAACCGAGCTGCCCATTCTAACCCCACCTTCCAGCACCCGATCTTTAGCCTTGCAGGTTATAGCACTTCAGGTGCAGATCCAGGTACCTTTTAAAGGAGTTGAGAGTTTCTGCCTCATCCACCAATCCAGGTAGCGAATTCCAGATACTTAGAAGCTTTTCCTAATATCCCCTCTAATCCTACTGCCAATCACCTTAAATCTATGCCCCTTGGCAAATGACCTTTCAGCTAGGGGAAACAGGTCTTTCCTATCTACTCTATCTAGGCACCTCATAATTTTGCACACCTCAATCAAATCACCCTTCAGCCTTCTCTGTTCTAAGGAAAACAACCATAGCCTGCCCAATTTTTCCTCATAGCTGTAATTTTCAAGTCCTGTCGACATTCCTGTAACTCTATTCTGTACTCTCCCCAGAGCAATTACGTCCTTCCTGTAATGTGTCCTGACCAGGACTGTGCTCAAAATTCCATTTGCGGCCTAACCAGCATTTTACACAGTTTCAGCATTGCAACCCTGCTTTTGTATTCTATACCTCATCCAATAAAGGAAAGCATTCCATATGCCTTCTTGAGCACCTTATCTACCTGTCTTGCCACCTTCAGGCACATGTGGACATGCACTTCAAGGTCTCACACTTCCTCTACCCGTCTCAATATCCTCTTGTTTATCGTGTATTCTCTTGGCTTTTTTTGCCCTCCCAAAATGTATTACCTCAATTATCCGGATTAAATTCCACTTGCCACTTTTCTGCCCACCCAACCAAACCATTGATATCATTTTTGGGTCCACAGCTATCCCCTTCATTATCAACAACACAGCCGATTTTTGTGTCATCTGCAAATTTCCCAATCACGCCTTCCACATTTAAGTCCAAATCATTAATATATACTACAAGCAGCAAGAGACCCAACACTGGGCCCTGTGGAACGCCACTGGAAACCACTTTCCATTTGAGAAAATATCCATCAATTATTACCCTTTGTTTCCTGTCACTGAGCCAATTTTGGATCCAACTCGCCACGTTCCCATGTATTCCATGGGCTTTTACTTTTCTGACCAGCCTGCCAAGTGGGACCTTGTCAAATGCCTTATTAAAATCCACGCAGACCACATCAACTGCACTATACATATCAGTCCTCCCTGTTACCTCCGCAAAAAATTCAATTAAGTTAGTAAGACACGACTTTCCCTGAACAAAACCATGCTGACCATCCCTGACTAATCCTTGCCTTTCCAAAAGTGACAATTAACCTGGCCCACAAAATTGATTCTAACAATCTGCCCACCACCGAAGTCAGATTGAACAGCCTATAATTATTTGGCCTTTCCTTCACATCCTTTTTAAACAATGGCACAATGTTTGCATACCTCCAATCCTCTGGTATCTTGCCTATATCTAATGAGGATTGAAAAATGATCCTCCGGGCATCTTTTATTTCTTATAATAAAAGCAAAAAACTGCGGATGCTGGAAATCCGAAACAAAAACAAAAATACCTCGAAAAACTCAGCAGCTCTGGCAGCATCTGAGGAGAGGAGCACAGTTACCATTTCGAATCCGAATGACCCTTCAACAGAACTAAGTAAAAATAGAAGAGAGGTGAAATATAAGCTGGTTTAAGGGAGGTGGGACAAGTAGAGCTGGATAGAGGGCCAGTGATAGGTGGAGATAACCAGAAGATGTCACAGACAAAAGGACAAAGAGGTGTTGAAGGTGGTGATATTATCTAAGGAATGTGCTAATTAAGAGTAGAAAGCAGGACAAGCAAGGTACAGATAGCCCTAGTGGGGGTGGGGTGGGGGAAGGGATCAAAATAGGCTAAAAGGTAGAGATAAAACAATGGATGGAAATACATTTAAAAATAATGGAAATAGGTGGGAAAAGAAAAATCTATATAAATTATTGGGAAAAAAAAGGGGGTGAAATCAGAAAGAGGGTGGGGATGGAGGAGAGAGTTCATGATCTAAAATTGTTGAACTCAATATTCAGTCCGGAAGGCTGTAAAGTGCCTAGTCGGAAGGTGAGGTACTGTTCCTCCAGTTTGCGTTGAGCTTCACATGAACAATACAGCAAGCCAAGGACGGGCATGTGGTCATGAGAGCAGGGTGGAGTGTTGAAATGGCAAGCGACAGGGAGGTCTGGGTCATGCTTGCGGACAGACCGACGGTGTTCTGCAAAGCGGTCATCCAGTCTGCGTTTGGTCTCTCCGCATTGGGAGCAACGAATGCAGTAGACTAAATTGAGGGAAGTGCAAGTGAAATGCTACTTCACCTGAAAGGAGTGTTTGGGCCCTTGGACGGTGAGGAGAGGAGAAGTAAAGGGGCAGGTGTTGCATCTTCTGCGGTTGCATGGGAAGGTGCCGTGGGAGGGGGTTGAGGTGTAGGGTGTGATGGAGGAGTGGACTAGGGTGTCCCGGAGGGAACAATCCTTGCGGAATGCCGCCGGGGCTTGTGAAGGGAAGATGTGTTTGGTGGTGGCATCATGCTGCAGTTGGCAGAAATGGCGGAGGATGATCCTTAGAATGCGGAGCTGGTGGGGTGATAAGTGAAGCCAAGGTGGACCCTATCATGTTTTTGGGAGAGAGAAGAAGGTGTGAGGGCAGATGCACAGGAGATGGGCCGGACACGGTTGAGGGCCCTGTCAATGACCGTGGGTGGAAAACCTCGTTAAGGAAGCAGGAAGGCATGTCAAAGGAACTGTTTTTCAAAGTGGCATCATCAGAACAGATGCAATGGAGACGAAGGAACTGAGAAAATGGGATGGAGTCCTTACAGGAAGCAGGGTGTGAGGAGCAGTAGTCGAGGTAGCTGTGGGAGTCGGTAGGCTTGTAATGAATATTGTTGGACAGTCTGTCACCAGAAATTGAGACAGAGAGGTCAAGGAAGGGAAGGGAAGTATCAGAGATGGACCATGTGAAAATGATGGAGGGGTGGAAATTGGAAGCAAAATTAATAAATTTTTCCAGGTCCAGAAAGGATTTTTCCCAATAAGTTATATAGATTTTTCTTTTCCCACCTACTTCCATTATTTTTAAATGTATTTCCATCCATTGTTTTATCTCTACCTTTTAGCCTATTTCGATCCCTTCCCCCCACTCCACCCCCACTAGGGCTATCTGTACCTAACCAGGCCTTTGCTTGCTTGTCCGGCTTTCTACCCTTAATTAGCACATTCCTCAGATAATATCACCACCTTTAACACCTCTTTGTCCTTTTGTCTGTGACAGCTTTTGGTTTTCTCCACCTGTCACTGGCCCTCTATCCAGCTCAAAAACAGAAATACCTGGAAAAACTTAGCAGGTCTGGCAGCATCGGCGGAGAAGAACAAAGTTGACGTTTCGAGTCCTCATGACCCTTCAACAGATGCTGCCAGACCTGCTGAGTTTTTCCAGGTATTTTTGTTTTTATCTTTTATTTCTTCCCTGGCTTCCTTTAACAGCCTGGGATACAACCCATCCAGCCCTGGTGATTTATCTGCTTCAAGGATGTCAATCCCTCCAGCACTGCTTCTCTCATTATGCTTATTGTATCTAATATTTCACACTCCTCATTAAATAGAACGTTTACATCATCACGCTCTTTTGTGAAGAGAGATGAAGTACACATTAAGAAACCTGCCCACATCTTGTGCATCAATGCATATGTTACCTTGTACATCCCTGATGTGCCCTACCCTTTTCTTAGTTATCCTCTTAATGTATTGATAAAGCATCTTTGGGTTTTCTTTGATTTTACCTGTCAATACTTTTTCACATACTCTCTTTGCTTTCCTGATTTCCTTTTTTATTTCACCATTGTATTTTCTATACTCCGACAGGCTTTCTAACCTTTTTTTTGTGACTGTCATAAGTTTTCTTTTTCTGCTTTATCTTGGCCTGTATGCTTCTAGATAACAGGGGGCTCCAGATTTGACAGTACCACTCTTTTTCTTTGTGGAGACATGTCTACACTGTGCCAGTAGAATCTTGTTTCTGCAATGCCTGCCACTGGTGTATCATTGATTTCCCTCCAAGTAGATGTAACCAGTCCACTTTCACCAGGTCACCTCTCAGCTTCATAAAATTTGTCTTTCCCCAATTTAGAACTTTTACTCCTGTTCTCTCTTTATCCTTTTCCGTAATTATGCTAAATCTAACCATATTATGGTCACCATCTCCAAACTGGTCACGCACTGTAACTTCATTCACTTGCCCAGCTTCATTTCCTAAGACTAAATCAAAACAGAGCTAGAATTGTGTCCCCACTCATTGGGTTGTTATGTGCTAGCTAAAGAAGTTCTTTTGAATGCAGTTCAAGAATTTTGTGCACTCTGTGCCCTTCACACTTTGTATCCCAGTTGATATTAGAGTAGTTGAAGTCCCCAACTATTATTGCCCCATTGTTTTTGCACTCAGACATTTACTCAAATATTTGCACTCTCCCTTTCACTATATGGGCATCCATAGCGCACTCCTAGTAGTCTGGCTGCCCCTTTTTATTTCTGAGCTCAACCTGTAAGGCCTCATTTGATGGATCATTTAATATATCATCCCTCCTCACAACTGTAATTGATTCTTTAATCAATGATGCTACATCCCCACCTTTTTTAGCTCCCTCTCTATTCTGCCTGAAAACCCTATATCCAGGGATGTGGAGCTGCCATTTTTACCCCTTTTTAAGACATGTTTCCAATATAGCAATGATATCATGCAGTCATGCGTCTTATCTGTGCCCTTAGCTCATCAGCTTTATTTGCTATACTCCTTGCAATTAAATAAATCTTTTAACAAATTGCCAAATTCTTTGGCTGTAAACCTTCTAACCTTTGCTTCTTGTCTTTCAGAGTCACTCATTCATTTTCCATCTCCCACTCCCTACTCTGATTATGTCCTAGCGGAATCTGCCCTCAGGTTCCACCCAACCTAAGCTCCCTCTAAGCTGCGCGTCTTTTTATCAAGTGCCATGCCGGATTTCCATTGGTGCCTGATCCTGATTGATGTGCAACAAGTGACTGGCCGGCAGCTTGCCCAATAGCAGTGCAGGGGAGGAGGTAGCTGGTGGAGAAAAGAAGCCAGCATTTGAGGAGTTTGACTCAGTGCGAACTGTTGAGTAGTGTCTGAGGAACCATAAGTTCTGTGAGCGCAAATATTTGTTTCTGAGGAGCAACTTCAGGTTTGACTAATGTTATCCCAACAGAAATGTGACTGCTCACATTGACTGGTAAGGATCCAATGGGAGCTGGAACACAAGGGTTTATGGAATCAACTATACTTGGGAGAGATGGCAAATGGGATGGCTCGAAGAGAAGCCACGGGTTGGGAGAGGCAGCAGGCAGGAAGGTCAGTGAGTTAGTGAGCAGGAGAGAAGTGATAAGTCAGGAGAGACAGTGAGCTGGAGGGAAGAAGCGGCAAACAGGGGTTAAGTTAAGAGTTCATAAGAGATAGTTATAGTATAAGGGTCTGGCACATGTAGAATTAATGTGGGACTGAGTACAGTACCACCCACACAGTGATGTAAGAGAGCATTTGACCCAGACCCAAGGTCAGTCTGGTGTTGGACAGAGCCGTCTGTACCAGCAAGCATGGAGGCAGCTCCTAGCTTATACCCTTTAATGTATATTTGTAAACAGGTCTAAGAGTCAATAAAGATGTACAGTTAACCTATGTATGACTATGAAGACTTCTTGAAACCTACTGAACAAGAACCAACACCCTGAAACATTAATAAGAGGATCTATGGATCAGTTAGGTTCAAGCAGCCAATAGGTTTTGAATATAAAAATTACAGGTCAGAAAATTAACCCACCCTTTTATTTCATGTTTTCTTAGGGAAAGTGATTTGCATTCAGCACATTTCGTTTAACAAGCCAAAAACATCAGGATGGCTGGCCATCCTAGTTTGAAAATGCCCGATCTCGTCTGACCTCTGAAGCTAAGCAGACTCAGGCCTGGTAGCAGGCCTGGTTAGAACTTGGATGGGAGACTGCCTGGGAATATAGATGCAGTAGGCTTAGCTTCCCTGGTGTTGTAGTGGTTAGGATTTAGCATTCTCACCACCGTGACCTGGGTTCAATTCCCAGTCAGGGAATGGAGGTTTACTGATCTTGTGAAATTATTAAAACAAGTGTACTTCACTGGCTGTAAAATGTTGGAGAAGGAAACAGTTAACAATCAAGGAGTTTAAATGGTAATTATTAGTTAACAAGCTAAGTACCTACTTGGTGTGTATAAAAGGAGAAAACAGGTGAGACAAGTTCTTGGGGTAGAGTTTTATACACTGTGGCTCAGTGGGTAGCACTCTTGGAATCACAAGGTACTGTGTTTAAGTCCCACTCCAAGGCTTGAGCACAGAAATTAAGGATGATGTTACAGTTCCATGATCCATGCTGCACTGTCGAAGGTGCCATCTGAAAGCTCTCGAGCGTGCAGTGAAAATGACGAAGGGAACATTGTCATTTGATAAGAGACGGAACAAGACCTTTGCCAGCAATGTGGGGCTAAAGCATTTCCCCTGCAGAAATCGACCTGCGGTAAATGTGCTTACCCTGCCAAGAGAAAGAGGAAGGATAACTGGAGTGTTAAGGCCAAAAGGAGAAACAGAACTGGTACAGGCCACATGAGGCACCTGAAGGTGGTGTATCACCGATTATGGGATTCATTCCGCGAAGGGACCATCCTGAAGTCCAGAAGTTCCACAATGGCTTTGTCCAGCACTGCACAAACTACCAATGTACCTACACAACAAATAAAGCTTTGGTTCAGAAAGTTTAAAAAAAAACGTTTGAAGGAGTCAGTCTTGGTCCCTGTCTTTATTGTCAAGCAGCCATTGGAACTTAGTATAAAACGGCTTGGGGCATCCTGACGCAGTGAAAGGCACTATGTAAATGTAAGCTCTTTCTTTTATATTGTCTGAGTTTCTGGAAGCGCTCATACCATCAAAATGCTTCAGTAGATTGTTAACTGTTGAGCTAATTAGTAATAAAAATAAAAAATGCTAGAAATACTCAGTAGGTCAGCAGGATCTGTGGAAAGAAACAGCATTTACTTTTCAGGTCAATGACCCTTCATCAGAACAGAATATAGATAAAAACGTAAGAACTCTTAAGCCAGTGGAATGAGAATGGGCAGAAAGAACAAAAGGGAAGTTCTGTGGCAGGGTGGAGGGCAGGAGAGATTAAGTAACAATAGATTTCATGGTGAAAAAGCCAAGGAGAACGGTAATGGGTCACAAACAAACAATGTGCCCAGCTGAGGCATGAATGGCTATATAGCAGCCATCTTAATGCAAAAGGAGGGATAAAGAAACAAAGTGCAACACCTGCCCCTTTACTTCCCCCCTCCTCACCATCCAAGGGCCCAAACACTCCTTTCAAGTGAAGCAGCACTTCACTTGCACTTTCCTCAATTTAGTCTACTGCATTCACTGCTCCCAATGCAGTCTCCTCTACATTGGAGACACCAAACGCAGACTGGGTGACCGCTTTGTGCAACACCTTCGGGCTGTCCGCAAGCATGACCCAGACCTTCCTGTCACTTGCCATTTCAACACACCACCCTGCTCTCATGCCCACATGTCTGTCCTTGGCCTGCTGCAATGTTCCAATGAAGCGCAACGCAAACTGTAGAAACTTCATCTTCCAATTGGGCACTTTACAGTCTTCCGGACTTAACATTGAGTTCAACAACTTCAGATCATGAACTCTCTCCTCCATCCTCACCAACTTTTTTGATCCCCTTTTTTCTAATAATAATTTTTATATATATTTTTTTTTCTTTTCTCACCTTTTTTTCCCACCTATTTCTATTATTTTTTTAAAATTTATTTCCATCCATTGTTTTATCTCCACCTTTTAGCTTATTTCAATCCCTACCCCTCACCGCAACCCCACTAGGGCCTTCTGTCACTTGCTCATCCTGCTTTCTACTCTTAATGTCACCATTAGCACATCCATTAGCTAATATCACCACCTTTTGTTTATGACATCTCCCCTTTACCTCCACTGGCTCTCTATCCAGCTCCACCAGTCCCACCCCCCCTTGAACAGTTTATATTTCACCACATTTCTATTTCTCTTTAGTTCTGATGAAGAGTCATGTGGATTCGAAACATTAACTCTGTCTTCCTCTCCACAGATGCTATCAGGCCTGCTGAGTTTTTCCAGCAATTTTTGTTTTTGTTTCAGATTTCCAGCATCCGCAGTATTTTGCTTTTGTCTTAAGTTTATAGGTTTCTTGTCTCTACTGGTGATGTAATCCACACATTATACTGATATTACTGCACATAACAAAATTCATTCTGCACATGGATGGAAAAGTTACAGAAGGAACATTGCTCCCAACCATGGTCCTGTCCATGTGGCACACAAAGCACTTCAGGCTGCTGCTGCTGCATCTGTGCTTCTATGCATTGGAGTCAAGTTTGAGGTCTATTGTTATGTTATCAGAGCCTTATCAACTAATGGTATTGTCTGGCGCACTGACCTCTACCTCGCGGAGGCTGAGCGTCAACTCGCAGACACTTCCCCCTACCTCTCCCTGGACCATGACCCCACCAATGAACATCAAGCCATTGTTTCCAGGACTGTCACTGACATCATCTCCTCTGGGGATCTCCCTCCCACAGCTTCCAACCTGATAGTCGCCCAACCTCGGACGGCCCGCTTCTATCTCCTACCCAAAATCCACAAACAGAACTGCCCTGGTAGACCGATCGTCTCAGCTTGCTCCTGCCCCACAGAACTCATTTCTCGTTACCTTGACTCCCTTCTCTCTCCCCTTGTCCAGTCCCTTCCCACCTACATCCGTGATTCCTCTGACACCTTACGTCACATCAACAATTTCCAGTTCCCTGGCTCCAACCGCTTCCTCTTCACCATGGACGTCCAATCCCTCTACACCTCCATCCCCCACCAGGATGGTCTGAGGGCCCTTAGCTCCTTCCTCAAACAGAGGCCCAAACAATCCCCATCCACCACTACTCTCCTCCGTCTGGCTGAACTTGTTCTCACGCTGAACAATTTCTCCTTCAACTCCTCTCACTTCCTCCAAATAAAAGGTATGGCTATGGGTACCCGCATGGGCCCCAGCTATGCCTGTCTCTTTATGGGGTATGTGGAACATTCCTTGTTCCAGTCCTACTCCAGCCCCCTTCCACAACTCTTTCTCCGATACATCGATGATTACATCGGTGCCGCTTCATGCTCTCGTCGGGACTTGGAAAAATTTATTAATTTTGCTTCCAATTTCCACCCCTCCATCATCTTCACGTGGTCCATCTCTGACACTTCCCTTCCCTTCCTTGACCTCTCTGTCTCAATCTCTGGTGACAGACTGTCCACCAATATCCATTACAAACCCACTGACTCCCACAGCTATCTCGATTACAGCTCCTCACACCCCGCTTCCTGTAAGGACTCCATCCCATTCTCTCAGTTCCTTCGCCTCCGTCGCATCTGTTCCGATGATGCTACCTTCAAAAACAGTTCCTCTGACATGTCCTCCTTCTTCTTTAACTGAGGTTTTCCACCCACGGTCGTTGACAGGGCCCTCAACCGTGTCCGGCCCATCTCCCGCGCATCCGCTCTCACGCCTTCTCCTCCCTCCCAGAAACATGATAGGGTCCCCCTTGTCCTCACTTATCACCCCACCAGCCTCCGCATTCAAAGGATCATCCTCCGCCATTTCCGCCAACTCCAGCATGATGCCACCACCAAACACATCTTCCCTTCACCCCCCTTATCGGCATTCCGTAGGGATCGCTCCCTCCGGGACACCCTGGTCCACTCACCCCCTACTTCTCAACCCCCTCCTATGGCACCACCCCATGCCCACGCAAAAGATGCAACACCTGCCCCTTCACTTCCTCTCTCCTCACCGTCCAAGGACCCAAACACTCCTTTCAAGTGGAGCAGCATTTCATTTGCATTTCCCCCAACTTAGTCTACTGCATTCGTTGCTCCCAATGTGGACTCCTCTACATTGGAGAGACCAAACGTAAACTGGGCGACCGCTTTGCAGAACACCTGCGGTCTGTCCGCAAGAATGACCCAAACCTCCCTGTCGCTTGCCATTTTAACACTCCATCCTGCTCTCTTGCCCACATGTCTGTCCTTGGCTTGCTGCATTGTTCCAGTGAAGCCCAACGCAAACTGGAGGAACAACACCTCATCTTCCGACTAGGCACTTCACAGCCATCCGGACTGAATACTGAATTCAACAACTTTAGGTGGTGAGCTCCCTCCCCCATCCCCACCCCCTTTCTGTTTCCCTCTTCCTTTTCTTTTTTTTCCAATAAATTATATAGATTTTCCTTTTCCCACCTATTTCCATTATAAAAAGAGAAAAAGAAAAAAAAAATTATTTATTTATTTATTTTTTTACATCTTTTATGCTCTCCCCACCCCCACTAGAGCTATACCTTGAGTGCCCTACCATCCATTCTTAATCAGCACATTCATTTAGATAATATCACCAACTTTAACACCTATGTGTTCTTTTGTACTATTGTTGTTGACATCTTTTGATGATCTGCTTCTATCACTGCTTGTTTGTCCCTAAAACCACACCCCCACTCCACCTCTCTCTCTCTCTCCGCCCCCCACACACACACCTTAAACCAGCTTATATTTCAACTCTTTCTTGGACTCGAACTCAAGTTCTGTCGAAGGGTCATGAGGACTCGAAACGTCAACTCTTTTCTTCTCCGCCGATGCTGCCAGACCTGCTGAGTTTTTCCAGGTAATTCTGTTTTTGTTTTTGTAATGGTATTCCCTTGCTTTTCTCTCACTGGAGATATTGAAGATGGGTTACAGTGCTGAATATGACAGCCAAACAGAGCGGGGAGTGAGACTAAGTGTTCCTTCTCCGACTATTTTTTCCTCCTCAGCTTCCTCACCCCTGTTGCATATAATCATTACCTGATAGCATAAACTGGACCTACTTTTAGCTGTCCATCTATAGGTAGCTGGCATGTGTGTGAACCAGTACATTACATTAGGGACTACAATTCATAATGTGCTTCATTGGCTGAACAATGCTTTGAGTCATCCTGAAATCATACTATATAAAACCAAGTCTTTCATACTTAGATGTCACCATTTTCCCCTTCCCGACTGAGATAGAGAGCTCATGAGGTGAGGAACAACAGTTGTACAACTTCACTCTAGGATGCATCATTTAGGGATTTTTGAGAATTGCCTTAATAAGATTGCAGCTATCAATAAAATATTAACTTCAGCAGACTAAAGCAAAAACTTTGCTTCACAGAGTGCCATGAATCTCTCCAAACCAACAACTGACTCCCGAATGAGCTTGTTTTCTTACCAAAGCAAGCTTCAGAAATAGGCTTTTGTACAATTCCTTCAGACTCTAGAGATGGACTCTTCCAATCACAATTGATACTTGGCCCACTCAATGGGTTCACATCACCACCAAAGCCAAGCAATGTTTACAAAGCTCCTGAAAGAAAAGCAACCTCACTGTATGCCAGATATTTGTTGTCTTTTGTCCATAAGGAACAATGTGCCCTTCAACTCATGCTATTGTGGAATTATTCCTCATTCCCTCAAAATATATGATTAATTTGAAAATAATCCAAGAAAACCAAAATTCTCCTGGTTTACCAGCAACCATAGGTGAAAACACCTCCCTCTGAACAGGAATTGGATAATAATCTCTGCATGATTTGGTTCCTACAGCAGTCAGTGTGGCAGATTAACTTGATCTGAGACTATACATTTGGAGGTCACCTCAATTGTACAGAATAGAATACAATATTAAACAGGCAGTTAGACACATAGCTTTCATTTCTGAAGTTTAATACTTAAAAATATGTGCTTACAACACAGATGATATGAGTACATATACAATTCTGGGATCACACTTTAGGAAGGATGACAAGGCCTCGAGGTTTACCAGGATGATACCAGGGATGAGGGACTTCAGTTTTAAGAGATTGTAAATTTTTTTTTAAGAGCAGAGGAGGTTATTCAAAGAAGTATTCAAGATTATGGGATTTTGATGGAGCAAGAGGGAGGTACATTTTTTTCTGGCAGGAGGCTCACCAACCAGACGTCATAGATTTAAAATAATTAGCAAAAGAACAAGTGGAAATAGAGACAATTTTTTTTTTCAATGGAGGGTTGTTAAGATATACAATAAAAGCGTGGTGGATCAGATTTCATACTAACTTTTAAAAGACAACTGTGCATGTACTTAGAAGAGGACTAACTTGTTGGGTTATGGGGAAAAAAGCTGGGGTGTGGAACTAAAATTGTAGAGCTCTTTCAAAGAGCCAACACAGGGACAATGGGCCCAAATGCCCCCCTTTGATGCTCTAAAACTCTGACTCTAAAAACTGGTTGATTCTACGCCATTACCTCACTATGATTCTGGAGATTGTTAGTTGACAATGCTTATGAACACATGCCATTCAGACCTGGCTCCCCACTGACAGCCAACATTTAGAGTTGCCTTCAAAATAATCCGAGACGATCTCATGGGATGGATAGTTCTTCCTATTTCTTTGCTGGACAGAGTGAGTGTTTTAAAAGAAACTGCTTTTGAATACTCCCAGACCGGCTCTGTTACAACTTCTAAATCAGGTCGTTTGAACAAGTTAATATTGAATGGTAGGGAGCATCAGTGGAGAAAGAAGCAGAGTTAACATTTTAGGTTGATCATCTTTCAACAGAATCGTAGAAACTCCTGTTCTATGACAGATCTTCAACCCTAAATGTTAACTCTGCTTCTCTCTCCACGGATGTTGCCTGATCTGAGTATTTCATACAAACATACA
This sequence comes from Carcharodon carcharias, assembly GCF_017639515.1. NCBI lineage: Eukaryota > Metazoa > Chordata > Chondrichthyes > Lamniformes > Lamnidae > Carcharodon > Carcharodon carcharias. Next base: position 13,690,117 of record NC_054473.1, read on the forward strand.
AAATAGGAGTAGAAGTAGGCCAATCGGCCCCTCGAGCCTGCTCCACCGTTCAAAAAGATCATGGCTGATCTGCGTTTCAAATTCCACATTCCCATCTACCTCTGATAACCTTTAATTCCCTTGCCTAACAAGAAGGTATCAATCCCTGCCTTACAAATATGCAATGACCCCATCTCCACCGCCTTTGGGAGCAGTGTTCCAAAGCTGCACAACCCTCAGAAAAAGTTTCTCCTCATCCCTGTCCTAAAAGCACAACCCCTAATTTTAAAATAGTGCCCCCAAGTTCTAGGCTCACCCACAAGAGGAAAGACCCCTTCCACATCCACGTTGTCAATACCATTCAGGATCTTACATACTTCAATCAAATCACCCCTCATTCTTCTAAACTCCAGTGAAAACAAGCCCAGTCTGTCTAATCTTCCCTCATATGACAACCTGCTCATTGTAGGTGTCAATCTAGTAAACCTCCTCTGAACTGCCTCCAACACATTTACATCCTTCCTTAAACAAGCAGACCAAACCTGCACACAGTATTTGAGATGTGGTCTCACCAATGCCATGTATAACTTAAGTATTATATCCTTACTTAAGTTCAATTCCTCTTGTAATAAAGGATACCATTCAATTAGCCTTCTTAATTACCTGCTGTACCTGCGTGCTAACATTTTGTGACTCATGCACTAGAACAGCTAGATCCCTCTGCACCTCAGAATTCTGCAGCAATTCTCAATTTAGTAATGCTCTGCTTTTTTATTCTTCCTGCCAAAGTGAACAGTTTCACATTTTCCTACATTATAGTCCACCTTGCCCACTCACTCAAAAATCTATGTCCTTCTGCAACCTCCTTATATCCTCTTCATAACATACTTTCTGACCTATCTTGTGCCTTCTGCAAATTTAGCTACCATGCCTTCACTCCCCTCACCCAAATCATTGATATAAATTGTAAAAAGTTGAGGCCCCAGCACAGACCCTGTCATATCCTGCCAATCAGAAAGGCCCATTGATGCATACTCTGTTTTCTGCCAGCCAGCCAGCCAATCTTCTAACCAGGCTAATATGTTACCCACTACGCTATGAGCTTTCATTTTCCTCAATAACCCTTGATGTGGCGCCTTATCAAATGCCTTCTGGAAAACCAAGTAAAGCACATCTCAAGGCTCCCCTTATCCACAGCACATGTTACTCCTTCGAAGAACTCCAATAAATTGGTTAAACATGATTTCCCGTTTACAAAACCATACTGACTCTTCCCAATTACCTTGAGTTTAAATACCCAGCTATAATCTCCTTAGTCATCGATTCTAACACCTTCCCCACGACAGACATCAAATTAACTGGCCCATAGGTTCCTGTTTTCCGCCTCCCCCTGTTCTTGAATACAGGGGGTACATTTGCTACTTTTCAGCCTGATGGAACCTTTCCAGAATCTAGCGAGTTTTGGAAAATTAACACCAACGCATTAACTACCTCATTAGCCACCTCTTTTAAGACCCAAGGATGAAGACCCAGAGACTTGTCAGCCCACAGCTCCACCAATTGCTTAATATTGCTTCCCTAGTGATTGTGGGGGAGGCGATGGCGTAGTGGTATTGCCGCTGGACTAGTAATCCAGAGACCCAGGGTAATGCTTTAAGGACCCGGGTTCAAATCCAACCATGGTAGATGGTGTAGAGTTCAATAAAAATCTGGAATTAAAAGTCGAATGATGACCATGAAACCACTGCCGATTATTATAAAAACCTATCTGGTTCACCAATGCTGTTTAGGGAAGGAAACAAGCGATGTGGTTGACTCTGAAATGGCCTAGCAAGCCACTCAGCAATATCAAACCGTCACAAAAAAGGAATGCAACCAGAAGGACAACCTGGCATCGACCGAGGCACGGGAAACGACAACAGCAAACTCAGCCCTTCACCCTGCCGGTCCCAAAATTGGGAGTGCTGTCTCACAGACTAGTCAAGTAACATAGTCATATCTTACAGATAATGTCCCAGACACCGCCATCAACACCGTGGTATGTCCTATCTGACCAACAGGACAGACCCGGCAGAGGTGGCGACACAATGGTATACTGTCGGAAGGGAGCTGTCCTGGGAGTCCTCAAGATCGACTCTGGACCCCATGATGTCTCATGGCATCAAGTCAAACATGGGAACCTCCTGCTGATTAACAAGTACCACCCTCCCTCAGCTGATGAATCAATGGTCCTCCATGCTGAACACCACTTGAGGAAGCACTGAGGCCGGGAAGGGTGCAGAATGTACTCTGGGTGGGGGACTTCAAAGTCCTTCACCAAGAGTGGTTCGGGTAGCACCACTACTGACCGAGCTGGCCAAGTCCTAAATGACATAGATGCTAGTCTGGGTCTGCAGCATGTGGCAAGAGGGAATAACATACTTGACCTCATCCTCACCAACCTGCCTGCCACATGTGCATCTGTCCATGACAGAATTGGTAAGAGTGACCACCGCCCACATTGATACCACCCTCCATTGTGTTGTGTGGCACTACCACTGTGCTAAATGGGATAGATTTCAAACAGATCTAGCAACTCAAGACTGGGCATCCATGAGGCACTGTGGCAGAATTGTACTCAAACACAATCTGTAACCTCATGGCCCGGCATATCCCCCACTCCACCATTACTGATCAGCAAGGGGATCAATCCTGGTTCAATGAAGGGTGCAGAAGGACATGCCAGGGACAGCGCCAGGCATACCAAAAAAATGAATAGTCAACCTGGTGAAGCTAATAACATAGGACTACTTGTATGCCAAACAGCATAAGCAGCAAGTGATAGACAGGGCTAAGCGATGCCATAACCAACGGATCAGATCTAAGCTCTGCAGTCCTGCCATGTCCAGTCGTAAATGGTGGTGGACAACAAACAACTCACTGCAGGACGGTTCCACAAATAACCCCATCCTCAATGATGGAGAAGCCCAGTACATCAGTGCAAAAGACAAGGCTGAAGCAGTTACAACAATCTTGAGTTAGAAGTGCCAACTCCATCTTGGCCTCCTCTGGAGGTCCCCAGCATCACAGATGCCAGTCTTCATCCAATTTGATTCACTCCACGTGATATCAAGAAACAGCTGAAGGCGCTGGATACTGCAAAGGGTATGAGCCCTGACAATATTCCGGCAATAGTACAGCAGACTTGTGCTCCAGAACTTGACGCATCCCTAGCCAAGCTGTTCCAGTACAGCTACAACACTGGCATCTACCCAGCTATGTGGAAAATTGCCCAGGTATGTCCTGTATACAAAAAGCAGGACAAATCCAACCCGGCCAATTACCGCCCCATCAGTCTACTCTCCATCATCAGTAAAGTAATGGAATAGGTCATCAACAGTGCTATCGAGCGGCACTTGCTTAGCAATAACCTGCTCACTGATGCCCAGTTTGGGTTCCATCAGAGTCACTCAGCTCCTGGCCTCATTACAGCCTTGGTTCAAACATGGACAAAACAGCTGAACTCCCGAGGTGAGGTGAGAGTGACTGCCCTTAACATCAAGGCAGCATCTGACCAAATGTTGCATCAAGGAGCCCTAACAAAATTAAAATCAATGGGAATCAGGGGGAAAACTCACCACTGGCTGCAGTCATACCAAACACAAAGGAAGATGGTTGTTGGGGGTCAGTCATCTCAGCTCCAGGACATCACTGCAGGGGTTCCTCAGGGTAGTATCCTCAGCTGCTTCATCAATGACCTCCCTTCCATCATAAGGTCAGAAGTGAGGATGTTTGCTGATGATTGCACAACGTTCAGCACCATTCGCGACTCATCAGATGCTGAAGCAGTACATGGCCAAATCCAGCAAGACCTACGCAATATCCAGACATGGGCTGACAAGTACCAAGTAACACTGAAGCCACACAAGGGTCAGGCAATGACCATCTCCAACAAAAGAGTCCAACCATCGCGCCTTGATGTTCAATGGCATTACCATTACTAAATCCTCCACTTATCAGCATCCTGGGCAATACCATTGACCAGAAACTGAACTGGACTCGCCATATAAAAATGGGCTACAAGAGCAGGTCAGAGGCTAGGAATCCTGTGACGAGTAACTCACTGACTCCCTAAAACCTGTCCACCATCTACAAGGCATAAAGTCAGGAGTATGATGGGATACACCCCACTTGCCTGGATGAGTGCAGCTCCATCAACACTTAAGAAGCTTAACACCATCCAGGACAAAGCAGCCCCCTTGATTGGCACCCCTTACACAAACATTCATTCTCTCCACCTGTCACGAAACTACCTTATTTTTCTTAATATTATTGTGGGTGTATGTGTGGTTGTGTGTGTGGCTGATTTAATTGAATTAAGAGTCAGACAGACTGCAAGGTTGAACTCATCAAACGAGTTAGTTGTAAAAAGGGTATTTGAAATGCTAATGAGTGAACTAGGGTAAAAGTCTCAGCAGGTAGGGCATGAATGAAATTTGCACTCTAGGATGAGTAGAGAGTTGTTGGATTTTCAAGGAAACATGATAAAGTTTTACAACTGACAGGATAAATAGGGCAAGGTTACTACATTTATTTTTTCTCAAAAAGACCACAGTGACAACATAAAAGATTTTTATAGTATGAGGAAAGTAAATTCCAAAGGCATATGAAAACAATGGGATTTACAGATTAAAGAGGGAGAAATATATTTAAAGAAGGATGGAAGGTTTATCAGGGCTGACCATATAAGATCTAAAAATTACACCACGTGAAACAGAATTGGGGAAACAGCCTCTAGCCACTTTGCAGAAGTCTGCTGCTCCACTAACCAAAGTTGTGTTAAAAAAAGTCATTAGAATTCCAATGTCAAGTGGGTGCTGTGGTAACCTTGCTGGATTGCCTCTCTTAATTTAAGATCTATTTTGGACTGTTGCTTTAAAGGGGGTGTGTAATTGGGAGCCATGTTAATTAGGAATTTTGGGATTTGTTATAATGTTGAGTAACATTGTAACTATAATCTTATCTATGTGTTTTAATTCTTTTCTTTTGCTAATAAATGTTTTAATTTAATTTTTAAAATCGCTAAAGATGTTACTGGACTCATTACTTCTGAATTCAATGCACAAACCTCGTAATTAATACAAATTTCAAAACAGTTGCAGTAGTGTGACCTTGTGGATTTGGTTAGCCAGGAAAATGCCACCTGCTGTATCATACCACCATCACTGATGCACAGGTGCACTGCAGGAGCTTACCAAGCCTCCTCAGGCAGGACCTTCCAAACCCACAACCGCTACCATCTAGAAAAAAAAAGGGCAACAGACACATAGGAACACCACCACCTGGAGTTCCCCTCCAAGCCACTTACCATCCTGATTTGGAAATATATCGCTGTTCCTTCACTGTCGCTGTGTCAAAATCTTGGAACTCCTTCCCTAACAGCATTGTGGGTGTACCTACAAGACATGGACTGCAGCAGTTCAAAAAGGCAGCTCATCACCACCTTAAAGGCAATTCAGGATGGGCAATAAATGATGGCCTAGTCAGCGATGCCCACATCCCATGAATGAATTCTTGAAAAGTATTTCAAAAGATTTCAAATACTTTCAAAATTAGTTTGCTGTTACAGATCATTCAATTTAGAATCCTGCAGCAGACATACCATCCTCAGGCCAAACCTCATAAATCTCACTGTCCAAAGTTTCAATCACTGCTTCCAGATGAAACAACGATTTAATAATACTCATTTCAGTTCAGTATACAGTTTTCGCTGTCTCAAAATGCAGTCTCTTCTACACTGAGCAGGCCAAATACAGATCGAGTGACCATTTTGCAGAACACTTCCATTCAGTTCACAAGCTTGACCCCAAGCTTTCAGCTGTCTGTCATTTAACTCTACTCTACACGAAACTCTGGGTTCTCAGTCTTCTATACTGTCCCAGTGAAGGTCAGTGTAAGCACAGACAACCAGCAGCTTGTCTTTCGATTAGGCACTTTACAGCCTTCCAGACTCAACACTGAACGCAATAATTTCAGATCATAATCTCTGCCTCCAGCTTGTATTTTTTGGATGGTAGCTTAGGTGATGATTTTGCTTTCCCCATTTAAACCTCCTCTAGACACAATGCTTTGCTTCTTTACTCGTCCCATTGCCATGATCTTTTGCTCTGCATCATGATCTCGTTTCTCATTTATTCTCTTCTCCCTTGGTGTTCTTTCTTCCTCACCCATTTCTCTGTCTTGCTTAAAAACGGTTACGTCCCTAAGTGGTCCCCAGTTGAGACAAAGGCTCATCAACTTGAAGCGTCAATTGTTTCTCTCTCCACTGATGCTGTCAGGCCTGCCGAGTACTCCCAGCATTTTCTGTTTTTATCTTATGGATGATGTGAAGAGCTCCAAATAGAATATGGCACTTACTCCACTTCTGAAACTTGCAATTATCGAGTGTTAATGGGGCCAGATACGCAAGTAGATTGAAAATGTAATTGGGCTTGTAATTCAACTGATCACAATATGTCTGCTTGCCACCCCAACCAAGGTGCTAGTTGACCTGTTGACAGAGTAAGTTTTTGGGATTCAGTTTATATGGAGCTAATTAACAATGGCAAGCAGCAAGGCCCATTAGAACCACATGGACCAGCAAAAGGTGCTTTGGCGAGAATTAGGTATTCTTTGACAGCTGCCATAAGAATTTCAGAATGTATGGTCCCCTTTCTCATAATTAATAGAAACAAGAACCGAACCGAAACAGATGATCTTCCTTTCAGTGAAATGATTAATGATACAAGGTGCATTCCAGTTAAAATTCAGGTGGGGTGGTAGTATATTGGTATATTTTCTCATGGATATAACATCTAGATTTTTTTTAAAAACTTGTGACCATCATGCGGAAAGGTAATAAATACTTGAATAAAACTCACTACCACAGACTGAAAAGTTAAATTACGTTGCAACATTGCAGGCTGATTATAGATCAAAACCAAAATGAAAATCGGAAAGGCATGAGTTTAAATGATTGATCTTTATCTCAGAGGTTATAAGATCTTGTTAAATATTGCCAGTATTTATTGCTCTTATTTCATATTTCTATTTTTTAAAATTTTGAGCCCAAAGGTTGCAGATATAAACACGCTTCTATCCTAAATGTACACTTTGCTCGGATTGCAATGTTCAGGTACATAATGTGAATTCAATGATTTCCTTATTGGTCTCCTTTACAGTGACTTAATCATACACAAATTCCATTTTATATTCAGGGATATTTTTTGACAGCAGTCACTTCATTCCACAATTCACCCCTCCCTTTCCTTCCTGTAATAGTGCCTTTCACATAATAAAAGGTGCTTTAAGTATAAGTGGTTTTAGAATGCCCAAGCTGCCAGCACTGTTATGCAGTAAACTGGAGGCACAGTCTGTACGTTTCTGAATTTTTGGTGAGTAAATATGGGTAAAACAGGATTTAAAATCCCATAGACATCTAAGGTTATCTGACCAAACTTATGTTGAACAAGTCTAAACTTTAACTTGATACTGAGATTTTTTTATTTTTCTGCATTGGTGCTGGCTGAACTGCCATTCAAGTCAGTAGTGTTTCCCTACAAAAGACACCTTTGCCAGTCCTTATAAGTTTGAAATGAGACTGTAAACAACCCTTCAAATTTAAGCTTAGCTAACAATAACTCAAACACTTCAGTGCTGACCTGGCCCCCTCTGCCAATTTTTGTGACCAACTCTATGGTAGAAAATCAATTTCACAAGAACAAGTCAGAATCTTTCATAGAAGTGAGAGGAGTGCAGCTGCACAATCATTGCAGGAAGGCTAACCTGCAGAACAGCTAATTGGCATTGGCTCACCAGTGTTTCCATTAATCAATTAAATTCCCCATCTCTTTATCCCAAAAGCAACAACAAATATTTAGACTAAAACAACAGGTGGGAGCTAACTGGAAACATTAATCTATAAAGCCCAATTTACATTCAATCAATGCCTTAATAAGCAAACACATGCAGAGCACAAAGACTCAGGTGACAATTTTACAACACATATGCAATATTTAGCACCAAACATAAGTAAAACAGAAAATGTTAAGTAAAATTAAAGCCCTGGTAGATATTTCCCTCCCATAAATCAAAATTTTTTATTTAAAACTTCTTATACTAGAGGGATTTTTGGCTTTCAAAGTTATTAAATGATCCATTCAGAAATCTGAGAGGTCAATAGCTCAATTTTTGTAATAAAACCTATATAGTAATTGTCAAAAGTATATGAACATAATTGTGCATTAATTAATAGTTTCAAGATTGTTACAGTGCTGTGTCTGTTCGACTCCCCTCCAGCAATAAAATCATACCATGCTTAGAGAATGGCCTGACTAGAGTGGTTAATTAAAAATCTGCATTCTATTGTTCTGGATCATTAAAATTACATGTTGACAGTTTTGATCAATTCTGGAATTTGAACCTGTCAAAACTTTGAACATGAAGAATCTCATCTTAATCACAACAATGATGTATTAGTCTCCAAAACTAGAGTGTGTTTTTAAAGCAGAAATCCTCTACAGTTTCTAATGCAGCAAATCAAGGTTACATGCAAAGGCACAAGATGCTGCAAATATTTCCTAATTGCTAAACAAAACTGATTCTTGCTTCATTTTTTTTAATTGGAAGTGCTTTAGCAAGTTTGCTCTTCTTTAACACTTCCTCAGCTACATAATCTGCAGCCTACAGACAAGCGGACCTGAATATTTCCTACACCCAGACCAGCCCAACAGCCAGGCGGTGGGTGGGCACCAGGGCCTGCCCAAGCTTGATTCTGGCCTTGAGCCACAGTGAAGATTAGGAACTGAGTGGAAAAAAGTTGTAATATTAATAAATGTAAAAGTTCTTGCAGTTTACAGACTCCATATTTACTACTAAGGCATCACAACTGAAGATCTTACCCTTGGTTCTGTATCCTCCTCATCATCCTCATCTGGGTTGAAAGCTTCTGCACAAACTGTTAGGGAACGAAAAACAAAATAGGAATCAACAAAAACATAGCTTTCAAGCACACATTCTAAATGTAGTACTCCCAGAGTTAAAACTCAAATAGAGGCAAAATTAGTGCAATGGAATAAAGTCTAAAATATAAGCAAAGCCATTTTAGTTAATGTTAACAGGACTTCAATGATGAGATTTACTTCTCTTTGTTCCACTGCTTCCTCCATTTTTACAACAGTGGGGCTTATTATTTAAAACCACTATTGACTACTCTGGCAATAAAAAAAACATTTGAGATGGACAAGGTCTTTGAAAGGTTAATTTTAAGTTTTGCATGGAGGTAATAGCAGAAAGGCAAAATACGCCCCACAAATACTACTTCTAACATCAACGGTTCAATATTTTGGGAGTGATTTGACTAACAATGGGTTAAGTCACTTGTCCATTCAACTTCATGGATTGGAGGCTCAAACTAAAACCCAGGCTGGTGGGATAGAAGATTTCTTTCCACAATGAAATGAGTTTGCAGAGGCTCTGTCCAGTTTCCAGTGGACTTGAATCCAAAAACTCTTTGGCCTGAATTGTACCATTGACAGACACTCTCAATCGGTGGGCCAGGGAGCAGTTGGGAAACGGACCTCTGACCGCGAGTTCATGCTGGCTGGCCAATTAACGGTCAGCCAGCATGAAACACACGCTGAAAAGCTCAGCGCTGCTGGGGTGGAGGCGGGAAATGATGCTTCCGACGGCCTGGAGGAGCACTGCGAGAAAGTTCCCTGAAGGCAGACAACTGTCTCAGTGAGCTGCAGATCTGAAAATCTTAAAATAAAACTTTAAAAATCAGGCAAAAAAAATGTCCATGCATCACAATCAGGCACCTGAAAATATACCTGATAAAAATGCTGTCCACAGATTTGTATTTTCTTTATATTACATAATGGAAATCTCATCCCATCCTTGGATGAGGTTTGATGAAAAATATAACGGCTGCATAGCCAATTCGCCCCTCCGCCAACCGTAATGTTGGACGGGCCGCAAAAAAATTGGAGTCAACTGCACCGTTAATGAGCTTAATTGCAGTCTTAATTGTCAGCGGGCGCGCTTCCAACTTTTACGCACGCCAAATGAAATATCTTGCAAGTGCACGATGACGTCGGGACACTCACCCGACGTCTTCTCGCGCGATTTTGTGCCCGCCCACGGGACGTAAAATTCAGCCCTTTGTTCCAACTAGATTTGTGCTGAAATTGGGTAGTCTTGCTTAAAGTCGCAAAGGGTGGATTGGTGCAGGAAACTGAACTGTGGGTGGACAAGTGAAAAATGGGTAAGGGGATAATTAAGATGTTCCATTCCCAAGAAGAATTAAATTATCCAATTTACTTATAGTACATGTGTTATCACTAACAGTAGAGCTTATTGCTCTCTCATTCATAATGGAATGTCTACCTGTCCATGGCAAGTAGAACATATCTTAATTCACAGTCACTAGCTCACTACTGCTAGACTAGATTTCAGCTTTCCCATTCTCCAAAATAAAAATCATTCTTGGTGTTTAATGAACATTTTCCATTACCTACTTTGAAGTTCCATTTTTAAAAAATGTTATTCCTTATTCCATTATTTGGAGGATGCTAACAATGGCCTCCTCCTAAGTGACTATTTTTTTTCTATGCTTGTAATGCCTTAATCTGAACTATAACCTAATTTTTCTGGCACCAGAGACTACTGTGACACTATGACACAGAAAATATAAATCCGAGCTTGTGGCAGAGATTACGTATATGTGAGAGAGAAACAGAAATCACTCACATAATTGAAAGTGAGCATACAGGTGACAGAAAATCAAGAGTGAGCTCCTATTTACAACCACTTGTGACATTAGGCACCAAAGTACTGGGTGCAAGTGTGTAAGCTGTTACAAGCAATTGCTTTGCAAATAACAGAAAAAAGTTTTATGCTAAGTTTATAGCCACAACATATGTAGAATAACTTTTATTCTTCACGACTAGTTATTGTAGAGGTAGGGAATAGATTCTATTGTTCTACTGATTTCTGCCTTATAATGGGTTTAATTTTGATTTTGCTCCCACAGACAATGGTTTTTCTGAGTTCTCCTACTTCTTTTGAGGTAAATTATAAAATGTAATGCAGAAAATATGCAACATACTTAAGGGATACTCGATTACTGGCTCTCAAAATGCAGTCAGTAGAGATTTTTCAGCAGGTTTGTGAAATAATATGAAAGCACTTACTGAGCAGAGCCAACCTTATGGATGGGTGACTGGAGGTGGGCTTAGTGAAAGCTGGGAAACAGGAGCTGAGGGCAGCTGCCATGTGCACAGCAGAGAGCAAGTTGGTTTTCTCACTGTTGAGGGCAGCACTCATGGAAGAATGATGAGTAAGAAGATTGCTACATCTATATGTAATCTGTAAGTAAATATCTCTAAGCAAATATCTGCTTTCTTGAAAGTATTATTAAAATACTCTCTATATACATTTTCATATATGAGTATCATATAGTATTACAATTTGGATGGGAGATGGAAGAGCCATGATTACTAATCCTTTTGAAAAGGGATCCTCCAAGCAAAAAGTTTGCGATCCACTGTGCTGCATAAATACGAGGGAGAAATGAGTAATAGGTTGGGCTGATCAGGTTAGATGTAGGAGGAGGCTCATGTGGCATAAACACCAACATGTAACATTTAGGTCAGATGGCCCAATTCTGTGGTGCACATTCTACATAAAAATACAGCAATTCCTTTAAATGAAAGTAACAGAGGGTGCCAGATAAAAATTATCATAACCTGAGATATGCAGAACTCAAAGGTTTGCTAATAAAAATTGACAGGTGTCATCTACTAAATGATTTATCCCATGCAAAACAAGATACAATGGGTTGATCACAAACTATCCTAATAATGAAACAGAGCAAGCAAGTTACAACCTCGCAGGGACATCAGCTGGTTCAAAATCAAATTTAAAACCTAACCAGCAATTGCAAAATTAACAAATGCCTTAATCTTAAGTATTTTTCTTGAACTTGAAACTTTGTATAGTGATCAGCATTGACTATCTGTCAACAAGTAGTAAGTCAACACAGCTGTTATATATGGAGTTAAATACAATGTCTTCTCATAGCAATGAACATATTTGATTCGGCAATATCAGCACTGATTTTCACAGGCAAGTTACAAACTATTGGGCTTGGCCTAAATAGCCAAGTGGTTATGGTACTGGGTTTGTAACCCCAAGATCAAGAGTTCAAATCTCACCATGGCAAACTATGAAACAACGTAACTTCATCTGAAACAGATGGAAACGGGTTTGTACTCGAAAGAGTTACAAACTATTGGTCAAGCTGGTCACCTGAGAAGCCAAGTCATCAACTACAAGTTTTACAGGTTGCTCCATCATATCTGGCCTGCCAGCTGTAACATGATGAGGGTAATTATGGTTAAGTCGAGAGTGTCAGGGAAGCAAGATTTTCTTAGCAAATGGCAAGTGCCATTTCATCCACAAGAATCTTATAAATTGCTATGGATATCAGAAAACTAAAAGCAGAGGAGTCTCTTGTTGCAGAAAATCCAAGTTACCTAAAGGCACAGCCCTAGCTGATTCAACTGCGCTCCAGAACCTGAGCAAGTATTTGTTTTCAAAGGTTGCTATGGCTGCTGTTGGGTGACGCCACTTTTCAATAATGATGACAGGGAGAAATAACTTTAAATTATACAGGGTCTTTCATGGTCTCAGGATGTTCCAACCACTTTACAGTAAATTAAGCATTGAAGTGTAGTCAGTGTCACAATGTATGTTGTGAACAAAATAATAAATGGGGAATCCATTTCTTCAATCAAATGCATCTCTTATATTCCAGAAACATTTCTCTCTCCCCAATTGCCATCTTAGTTCCTTATGGCATGAACACTTCTCACATACTTGATTTTCACAAGAACTTTGAAGATTTCATATATAGGGAGGAGAAATTAATTACACACGTTGGAACATATAGACTCTTCTCACGGATTGATTCACTACACCCACCAAAAGTCACTAGGTACTACTAGGAGTCACAAGAGCTAAGAACGTGGCCAACACCTACCAGTGATGAAATCTGGATCTTTCTTGGTCTGCTTGTGTTTGTCATGGACTGCTGAGCCAATGGCCCATCAACAAACCCTCAGATAGATTGCTTATTAACAACAGCCCCACAAAATTATTTATGGGCTCTCTATGCCTTGATTTTCCAATCAGCTGCAGTTTGAATGACATCCCCTCATCAGAATTTTTACAGCACAGGAGGCCATTTGGTCCATCGTGTATGCACCAGTTCTGAATAAGCACCTCACCTAGTACCATTCCCCCGCCTCCTCCCTGTAATCCTGCACATTCTTGCTTTTCAGATAACAGTCCAATACCCTTTTGAATGCTTCAATTGAATCTGCCTCTACCACACTCTCAGACAGTACGTTCCAATCTCTAACCAGGCACTGCGTAAAAGTTTCCCCTCACATCACTTTTGCTTCTTTTATTAATTACTTTAATTCTGTGCCCTCCCGTCTCAATCCTTTCATGAGTTAGAACAGATTCTCCCTATCTACTCTGTCAAGAATCCTCATGATTTTGAATACCTCTATCACATTTTCTCTTAACCTTCCTCTTCTCCAAGCAGAAACAATCCCAACTTCTCCAATCTATCTACATAACTCAAGTTCGTCATCCCTGGAATGATTCTTGCAATTTTTTTCTGCACCCTCTCAAATACCTTCACATCCTTCCAAAAGTGCAGCGCCCAAAACTGGACATAATGCTACAGCGGAGGCCAAACTAGTGACTTATACAGATTCAACATAACTTCCTTGCTTTTGTACTCTATGTCCCTATCATTAAAGTCCAGGATACTGTATGCTTTATTAACTGCTCTCGCAATCTGTCCACATACACACACCCAGGTCTCTTTGCTCCTCCACCCACTTTTGAATTGTACCCTTTATTTATTATTTTCTCTCCATGTTCTTCCCACTAACATGAATCACCTCATATTTATCCACATTGAACTTCATCTGCCAACTGTCCGCCCATTCCACCATGTTCTTTTAAGGCTCTACACTATCCTTCACACAGTTTACAATGCTTCCAAGTTTTGTATCATCCGCAAACTTGGAAACTGTGCACTCTACACCAAGGTCTAGGTCATTAATTATGTCATGAAAAGCAAGGGTCCCAACACTGACACCTGGGGATCTCCACTATAAACCTTCCTCCAGAATGAAAAACATCCATTAACCACTACTCTGTTTCCTGTCACTCAGCCAATTCCATCTCCATGTTGCCACTGTCCCTATTATTTCAGGAACTATAACTTTGCTCACAAGTCTGATGTGTAGCAGTATATCAAATGCCTTTAGGAAGTCCACATTAATAGCACTGCCCTCATCAATTGTCTGTTAGCTCTTCAAAAAATTCCAGCAAGTTAGTTAAACACAATTTGTCCTGAACAAATCCGTCATAAGCACATTTTTTCTTCATGGATTGTTGTGGCGTATAAAAAGCAATGGCCCTCACAAGCAGCCTTTCTCTCCTTCTAATGCTCAAAGCACAATACAAGTGCAAGCCTGCCGACAATAGCACAACAACACATGGAAAATATTCAGAGTCATTACAGAAAGGCGGCTAGATAGTTTTTCCCAAATAAAATTGAATAGGAAACAGAAATCTGAAATATTTTCTATGTTAAATTATCATGGTAATATTATGGGTTAGCAAGGAATGAGAAAAATAACTAATGGATTTTCAATTCAATTTCAGATGTCTGTACATTTCTTTGTTAAAATCTTTGTTAAAATTTCTTTGATAACAATCACCATACTAGTACACTCGATTACTAATAATCATTCAATGATACCTTCATTGGGTCATTTCCCAAACTGTTACTTTGTTTTGAAAAAAAACCATTTTACAAAGTCAACTTTATTAAATTGAACACTGGATTTTTAAGGCAGTTTTTAAATATTTGTGTAAGGAACACATTTGAAACTTGGCAAATGCTGATTCTTGTAATTTTAAGAGCTTTTTTTTAGTTACCTTGTATGGTGTTTAAAACTAAAAAACGGTGCTGGTGAATGTAACATTGCACAACTGCATAAAAAATGGGGCATGCCCCAAAGCATTCTCCACAATTAAGTTGATCTGGTAAGGAGAGTTAAAGCTTCTCAATCTTGGCCATTTTGGTGTACAAGTTAACTGGAAGAAAACTTTAAGAAACTGCAATAGGATATTTAACCCAACAGGCCAGTATTTTTGTGACTCAGAATTTTACAGCACGACATTGTGCTTGTGGCAGCTCTCTGAAAGAGAGCTATCGCTTAGCCTCATTCCCCTTTCGTTTCTCCACTCTCCTGTAATATTTTACTCAAACGTTTATCCAGTTATATTTTAAAATGGAATGGGTAAAAATGCTGGCCTAGCCAGCAACACCCATATCCTGTGAAAGAATAAAAAAATCCATTATAGATTCTGTTTCTACTGCTGTTTATAGTAGAGCATTTCCATGTCCGAACCACCTAAAAATAACAATCCCAGCAAGATTGGGTCCGCAAAGATGCAAGGCCACCTTACTAGCTATTTGGAGAATTGGCAAAATTACTAAAATATTTTTGAGCACCTCAAGATTATTTCTACACTAAAGTACTATGTTGTTTTTGCCATTTAAGGCAACTGTTCAGCAAATACTAAACCATTGTAAAGGAAAAACATTAGTCCAGATTTTACAGTCAATGCTGAAGAAATGCTGTTTACCGTTCACTTCAAATAAAACTGTCCATAAACCATAGAATCACTGACAGCAATTTCTGAATTGCCAAGTTATTCTGTACATATGTAGATCTGTGATGTTGACTTTCCTTTTTCCAACAACAGTTTAAAAACTGGTACCAAATCAAGGGATCTCCAGGCGTGCAGCAGCAGGGATGCCAGCAAGCAAGGTAAACAGCCAATCACAATGAAGAATTCTCAAAGATAACAAACAAGTAAGTGAAAAAACACTGAATCCTTTTACTTTTGCTTTAAAATTTCAGAATGTGAAATGAATGGTTTATTATTAGAGTAGGATAGAAACCAAAATAAAGGTAAACAAACTTTAGAGCTCTCATCAATTTATTGATTCGAGACCTCGAGTGCACCCTCTGAAGAAGCATTCAATCATTGACAGCAATTTCTGAATTGCCGTGTTATTCTGTGCATATGTGGACTCGCGAAGGTCAGTGGAGTTATGACAGTGAGTTCTAACACTTGCTGTCATTACCATCACAAAATCCAGGCCAATGTTGTTGCAAACATAGGAAGATAAATACTCAGTAGGCAAGTTATTCAATACTTCAATGTTGTTCAGTTCAGTCCCCAAGATCAGATTAAATTGTTCAGTCTGAGAAAGAGTTAAAAATCCTTCTCACGTAACTAGTTTTACTTGTAAATCTTTGTTAAATAACTTGTGTCACAATCGGCGGTACCTGAAGGATGGTTTTACCTAACTGTTTAACAATCTTCATAAATGGACCTTGAACGCGACAATCTCAAAAATGCAAATGTTTGGACAACCTGTTCTTAGTTACCTAACCCTCAATGATCCATTTTGATGCAATCATTTTCATAGATTAAATGTCTTCTCACAGAATGACAACACTGTACAGACAGGCAGAATCTAATTTGAATATAGCCAAGGTTCTTTAACAGGCTAAAACACAAGTATTTTAAAATGAAATGAAGAAATAAAGTGTAAATGAATGTAAATATTACTGATAAAATAAAGCAGATATGTAAATTAGTAAAATCCATAATTAATCACAAAATCAAAACACTGGAAATAATCAGTAAGTGAGGCAGCATCAGTGAAGATATTTCAGATCCGTGAACCAAGGAAAGGTCACAGACCTGAAACAATGGGCAGAATGTTATGGGTCCCTGCCAGCAGGTTTGGAGATTGGGAGATTCCCCATGTGGCCTGCCCACCTACAAACTGACCTGTCTACCACCTGTCTACCTACCCAGCTGTCTGCATTTTACAAGGAGCACGAGAGGCCTAGGGTGACCTGCCTTCCCTCACCCCACTGAGGCCCTTAAATGGTCACTTAAGAGCCAAATTGAGTCAGGTAGCAGATCAGGGACAGGGAAGGGGAATGCCTAGCAGCTAAGCCTGCTTGGTCTTGGGCAGAAGGGGTGTGGCGAGGCAATGGCTCCATTGCACCCCCATCCCAGACTGCAACCCCGCCCCCCTGCAAATTCTCCTGGCCTGCTTGGCCTTGCCACCAGGACTCCCACTCCTCACCTTCAGAGCATTAAATGGTTGCAGGGCAGCACTGATCAGCAGGGATGCATTTTCCATCGACTTTTTCAGTGAGGGAGGGGGAAACCCTGCCATCTGAAAAATTCTACCCATTAACTCTGTTTTTCTCTCCACTGATACTGTCTGGTCTGCTGTGTATTTCCAATATTTTCTGTCCATAATTAGTTGCACAGTAATTCTGTTGCGATGTACATAATGCAAGGGTCGTGTTTTGGTACTCTCCATATAATTAAATTCTACAGTCAGGGACTATTTAACAAGTCCTGTTTTTAATCCGTTTAATTTTATTGAAATGGTATGATTAATAATCATTTAAAATTTATAATATAAGAACATCATTCAACAATTCATGTAATATATTTACAAGTTTCAATCTCAATTTACACCCACACAGCAGTAAATCACATTTTTCGCTCTACAGTTCCAATTGAACTCAGAATCAAAGAATTTACATAACATTATGAGACAGATACCCAATTCTGATTGTACTACATCTAAGAAAATAGAATAACTCCATTTTTTTACATCAAATATACTTGGCTATCAAATAAACAGTACTGTCTACTTTTTCAAAATGAGCAATAAAGATTTTGTGATAGTTGGGCGCAGGTTTGTTTTTCATTCTGCAAACCTACAATAATGTAAAACACTCCTGTTACTCTGCTTGTTAATTCCAAATGGTTGTTAAAAAGTAATGAAATTTTCACAAAGGTTCCAGGCTTTATCGACAGTTCCTTATAAAATACAGATTTTTTAAAAACCTCAATGAACACATTCAGTGGAACTTTGTATTTTTATGTTCAGCTTCAACTCACCTAATAAAGGCAAGGAGGACTCATGTCCCACCGTAGCCAAGAGTTCAGTGCAGACACATTTTTATTTGCAGTTTAGTTCATTATCCTGTCAATAACAAGCCTTGGCCATTCGCCCAGGAGAGTATGACGTCAAACTACTAAGTGGTTTTTAGTTCTAAAAGAATATATTTAAAACATACTCATTGATTTTCATTCCCATCTACCTCAATTAATTGGCACATATTAGAACACTACTTAAAACAAAACTGGACCACAAAGGTAAAAGGTAATGATATTTTCACTCTTCAATTCTTATGATTACGAAGAAAAAGAAGCCAAGTGATTTGGACAGGCATTCAGAATGTATTGATTCCCAAAAGGATGCTAAATAATTGATTATAGGTCAGTTTTATGGTCTCTTTGATTATCAGGTTACAAACAGGATCGAAGAGGTGTTCTGTACCTCATCAAACAAGATATTCATTTCACACTTGGGAAGATCAACGCCAATGCCCAAAGTGGTCTGGGAGCAATTAACTTGAATACATCAAACATCAGGGGATAAGGCCAGCAACGTCAAAACCCTTTTCCCCAAACCTTTCTTTATACTAAGTCACATGCCAACCACAAAACCCAGTTCAGCACAGATTGCTGTCATGATTCAACACGCTCTACTTGTTTCTCTTCGCTGCAGTATTTTTCTCTCAATTTCCACTGCATAATTGGTTTGAGTTGAGCCTTGCTAGTTGCTATGGAGATGACAAAATTACTCCAAATTATTAAAAAAGCAGCTACTGACTTAACACTGTACCTGCATTGTGCATTTATAACAATCAATAAAACCTAGAATACTTGAGGAAACAAGGCAAAATAACAGATAATATTTTTGTTTTGTTTATAAGATTAATTAAAAGGATTGAAATTGCAATCTGGAATGGCACATTGCATGTTAAGCAAATATAGTGATGGACCTTCAAAACAATCCTTTAAAGGGGGCCTGCCTTCCCTCCAAATCAATTAGAAACATTATAATAAATCCTGCCAATGCTACTTTTCTTAATGAAACACAAAGGTGCACTGATATGGCACCTTTCACAGCTTCAGGACAGCCCAAAACACTTTACAGCCAAAGATGTATTTTTGAAGTGAAGTCCGCGCTGTAATGTAGGAAACACAACAGCCTATTTGTCCCCCGCAAGTTCCTTCAAACAGTATAATAATGATGTTAGCCACAATCTGTATTAGTGATGTTGTTGGATGGATAAATATTGAATATTGCTTGAAAGAGAGAGAGAGAGACATGTTGCCAAAGCATTCATCTTGCACTTGTCAAGGCAAATGTGATAGTGCCAAATTTCAAACAATCACAATTTACACTACAGGAGAAAGGGTACTGATTGGTTTGCAAGTCAACTTTGATTGACCAAGGCCTTCCCCATGCAACAGGCTCCCTCAAGTTCCTGCACAATTCAAAAAAGGTGCAAAGCTTGAACATATCCTTTTGTTTGTAGAGAAAAGAGTCCCTATGATTGAATGTATGTTGCTTCCAGCAAGCGTAAATGAGCCACATTCTGAGCTTGATTATCTTAAATTGGTTTTAGTGTAGCTATTCGTGCACTCAGGATTATTCAGCAAATATTGACCAGGACACTAGGGATAACTCTACTTGCTCTTCTTCAAAATACTGTCATGGGGTCTTTTACATCCACCTTGGAAAGGATACAGATCTCAGTTTAACATCTGACCCAAAAGACAGCACCTCTGACAGTGCGGCCTCCGCCATATTAGCCTAGGTTTTTCTGCCCAAGTCTCTGGAATGGAACTCAAACACACAACCTTTTACACAAAGGTTACTCACCAAGCCATGGTTGGCACCTTCATCCAAGTCATGAAGCAACAAAAGTAAAAGTGAGGCTACTATTTCTTGCTGTCGGACCAAATGCCAGTGTGGGAAACATGTCAGGCAATCTACAAACTCTCAGCTGAAGTTTTCTTTATCCAGATATGTACAAAATGGCTCTTAATGCATTCACAAGCAGTATTTTACACAAATTTCATTTAAAATATGCAGCACAGATAGCGCTGATCTTATTAAGGGATTCTGATGGCATCATGAACCATGACAGTGAAGATCAAGCAATTTATATCAACTGAATCCAGAGACGAAGTTACGTTGTTGGAATCTTGCCTAGAATGGATTTTTAAAGAATACATGTACCGTGGAGGTACGGAGCAGCTTTATCATATAAACAAATCTTTAAAGGTGGCAAGATAAGTCAATAAAGTTGGTAAAAATACATAGGGAATCTTTTATTTCATAAAATGGAGGAACAGAGGACAAAAGCCAAGAGCTTATGGTAAACTGTTACATCACTGGTAATACCCTCATATACCTCTGAGAGCTCCACTTCAGGAAGGATGAAATCTTAAAGAGTGTGCAGGGGAAACTTACTCAAAAAGATGAGTGACTCAGTTACCTGATCAGATGAGAAAAGCTGGGACTGTGTTCCTTAGACTAGAAAAGGTTATGGGGAGATTGAAAAGATTGTTTCAAAATCACGGGTGGGGGGGGGAGGTGTTTGATACACGAGAAGGGAGAACTGTTTCCACTGACAGCAGGGTCAACAATGCCTGAAAGGGCATTGAAGGCAACTTCAATAATAACTTTCAAAAGTGAATTAGATAAATACTTGTGAAGAATTTGCAGGGCTAAGGAGAAAGAACAGGATAGTGGAACTAATTGGATGGCTCTTTCAAAGAGTCATGTTACGCTCCAGTTAGGGACCGGTAACTCTTTACTTAAAGATGGCAAAAATTGAAATCCCAGATATTTACTAAGAAAATAAAGATTCCATAGTTTTAAACAAACAGAAGAATGTTTGCTTTACAGGAATCAAAAAGGCGGAGTCAATACTCTAATCAACATGAATTAACAGGCAAACCATGGTCGAACACAAACCACAAAATGCACACCAAACGGCAGACAAATCCACAAATTTCTCAGCAGTCCATCCAGACATGAGTCATCCCTAAGTCACAAAGTCCTTCAAATTCTGTTTTCCTTGCAAGGAATTTCAGCTCCTCTCCTTCGAGAATTTAGCCTCTGATTTCTCTTCAACAGCAACTCCAACTTAGCCTGAAGGTCGCCTGGCTTATTGTGTCTGCAATGAATTGTTAGGTACAGGGTTCCAGTTCAAATTGCCCCAATGACTGCTCACCTCCCAGTTGTTGAATCTCTTCTCCCAAGGCTGCATCCCAGTGGGTTTCCAAAGGCAGCATCTAAACGCTAACACAATCCCAGCTCCCTGACAGTAATGGGCAGACAACCACTGCTCACAGGCTTTTCTTTATCCCAACTCCCAGTTTCACAGGGCTGACAACCACTTCAGCTTCACAGAGCTGACAGCTGCTCCTCATGGGCTTTCTGCAGTGCCTGGCTTCCAGCTGCACTGAGCAAACCATCAGTACAGCTTCAATGAACTGACAACTGTTCCTCATGGCTGTCCCATCCAACTCCCCAGCAGCGCTGCGCTGAGCCGAGCCGACACCTGTCCTTCAGCCTCTATTGCCTGGACTTTGTGCTCCAGCACTCCTGTGGCTGCTCAAAGACTAGCACTGCTACCTCCTTCTTGGTCAGCGCCAGACTAATCTTGTCAAGTGGGCTCCCTCTCCGCGCTGCATGCTAGGTCACATGAGCAAGATTTTTATGCCATCTCCCCAGGTTCCATGAACACACACACAGGCCAATTTTTTTTTAAAATTGATTCCCTCACACTAGCAAAGGCATGATGGGCCAAATGGCTCACTTCTGTGCTGTATTATTCTAGGCCAAGGAAATTAACTTGCACCACCTTTACAGAAATTATGCCAAACTCAAAAATATATCCCGTTTTGTTTTATCTGGAAGTAAACAATAAATCGTACTGCTCCTCTAAGCTGTTTTCTTTAACTCCAATTCTGAGATCACTATGAACTGAATTTTTGAGTGACACGTTTGCAAATAGCTTTTGTGGTTTAATTTTACTAAGTTACTTTCTGTACATTATGCATTTCTTCATTCTGAACCATGAATTTCAGTGTATTAAATCCAAGTTCTCTAGAACACCAAACTTTTTAATGAGGCAAACAGGAGGGATCAAATTTGGGGAACAAATCTGAATTAGCCAAAGGTGAGTCATAACAAGGATTTGTAAAACGTATGTTTAGTCTGTGGAACTGGTCGCATTATAGGGAGTTTCAAAATCAAAAGAACCATGTCAGCACCACTTACTTTCTAGGGTACTGTTTCATTCAAGATGAGCAACATACAACAAACTCAAACGGACTGTCAGATGTGTGAAAGGATTGAATTCTCAGATAAATTTAGAATATGTGAAAGGCTGCTACATCAGACTTTTCAAATATAAGCTCATGGTGCAAGTTGAAGCTGATTTAGAAATAAATATTCCTTATATAATTTCTCAATACTGCTTTCTTGCTCCAACTTTTACATTTTAAATGATAAATGCCAACAAAAAAACATTAACTTTGACATAAAGTATTAATAGCTAAATAACCTTTGAAAATAGCTTAACAAAATCTGTAAGTATATTCATTTTTCACTTTACCTGAAAGCAATGAGTTGTTTCATTTCAAGGGGCCCTGAATTACTTCTATTATTTATTTATATGAACAAACACATTACAGCATAAATTTTATCATAGTATTTTGTGAAATAATACTACTGGGTTGATTTACTGATTATTCTTTGACAACTTGCATTTATATAGTGACTTTAACAGAGAGAAAGTCATATGGTATTTTAGGTAGAAAAATAGACTAGGGGGTAACTGCCAAAGAAGTGGTTCTTTGAAGATTGCCAGGTGGAAGGGTTCAGAAGTGAGAGTTACAGAGGACAGATCGATGCAGCCACTGCTACTAAAGAGGGAGTTGACAGGAGATAAAAGCAAGGGCTGAGTCAGAAGAACTGAAAGCATGCACTGGCATGTATGTCTGGGGCAAGTCAACAATCTGTGGCTCCCAACCTTCTCCAGTTGGATTACATTAACATGAAAAAAGCTGAAAAGTAAAAAAAAATAGTAATTGTGTTTTTATGTGGGGATAAAAAGCTAATCTTTATGCTGCACTTCACTGTTTATGATGCTTTTTTAAAACAAAAATCATCATTGTGCTGTAAATAAACCTGTTTGAGTGGCATAACTATACCATGATTAACGATAATGCCTTAGTTTGAGAAACAAGCTTTATGATTGCGACCATTATTATTTCTAATATAGCTAAGACAATAAATTACCACGCATGTTCCATTAAGTCTTTTTAAATCATGAGAACCAATAAATGAGAAAACTGTCTTAATGCAATGCATTTTAGTTAAAGTTTGTTTGAGAGATGAGACTCCTGACACAATTACAGAAAAAGTCAAAAGAATGAAAATTCAGGAGCTAGATCTATTTCAATTTACTTTTTTTTCCTATTGATACATAAATTCAATACATGTATTCTATTTATTATACATTAAAATTATGCATTCTATCAGACACATTTACCTAATTACCAAGTATTTGGTTTAGAAATTGCCAAATTTTTATCTCATATCTCTCAACAGTTTTTATTATAGGCACATTATTTTAAAAAGGCTCTTCAGGTAAAAAGGTTGCCAACCCTGGTCTATAAGAAAGTGAACAGAGTATGGCAAGTCGTAAAAATACTTGTAAACAAGGATAAATGTTTATTTAAGCTGGATATTGAGGCCTAGGAGAGTGTTGGAGAAATTGAGCCAAAACACAATCCATTCATCAAGTCTGCTCTCTTGTCAGTCCCTCTAGACTAACGATGACTTGACTTGCTTCCACTCCAGTTTGATGAATTCTGAGATGGCTGAAAAGTCCAATGCACAATCTACAGGGTCTGCCAAATGTGAGGCTGGTGGATCTTGAAGGGTTGGGTAGATGGGTTGTTTGGAGTTGTGCTCCCTGCGAAGCCTCAACTTCACCTCTGCACGTTCCCAACACATTCTCGATCTGTTCGGTATCTTCCAGAATGAGGCTTCTCCATTTTCACAGTCACAAACCAGGGACACCCGCGAGTTGGTAGATATATTTGACCTCTTCAGGGGTGCTTAGAGGGCATCTCTTAAGCATTTCCACTGTCCTCCTGGGAGTCTCCTGCCGTAACTGAAGTTCTCAGTAAAGCAATTGCTTCAGGAGTCTGGTGTCAGGCACATGAACATGATATTCCACCCAGCAGAGCTGGCTTGAGTGATTCGCACCTCATTGCTGTGCAGGTTGGTTTAGGAGAGGATGCAGCTGTTGGACTACCTTTTGTATCACCAGACCCAAAGAATCTTGCGAAAGCACTGCTGGTAGTATTTTCTCCAGTGCTTTGAAAATTGCCGAATAGTGCCTGCTGTAGGTTGTCCAAATCACACAGGAGCACGGGAATCACTGCTAAATGGTAAACCTAAATGGCCTCAGTCTCAGGTTTGGGATCCTGGTCCTCAAATACTCTTTTATTCAGTCAGCTGAAAGCTGAGCTGGCACATTGAAGGCAATGATGAATTTTGGCATCCATGTCTGTCTTCATCGAGAGGAGACACCCAAGGTATGTAAAATGGGCCACATTTTCCATGATATTGCCATTTTTCTTAATCAGTGGGGGCGGGGAGGAGTTGATGGGTAGAAAAATGTGTTATGAGAGCTGGTTGGAAGAGGACCTTAATTTCCCAGGTGTTTAGTGAAAGGCCCTTTTTCTCATATGCTTTCGAGAAGGAGTCAAGTAAGAATCTCTTTCAAAATTCACCGAGTACATCATTTAAAAACCTTTTAATCGTTCTAGATAATATCCATTTCTATTCGATATTATATTCCAATCTGGAATGTAATTTATTTAGAGGGGTGATATACTACTTCTTTCTTGAATTGGGTTGACCACCTAACAACTTATACTACACCATTGCTAATCCATCACTGATGTATAATGATCATCATTACACATGAACTAAACCAAGTGTCCCAGTTATTATGAAAGCCTGGAGCAGAAACAAAACCAAGTGACGCAAAACAGAGCTAAGCCAACCCACAAACTTTAGCGTCTGCATTTTTTTTTAAAGTTATACACAAAAGATTTTCAGTTATTGTTTAACTGTCAAGCTTCAGTCTCATTATAACAAAACTTGAATCCTTCAATAAGATTACTACTCAAATAAAATTACCTATAATTTCACTAACAATGGACTTTTCATATTTTTATCTACAGTGTAGCTAAAGCTATTAAGTATTTCACAATACCACTAAGTGGTAATCTAGGATTGAGTTGGGAGGGAAGGAGGCAATCTGCAGATTTGATCAAATACCGAAATGCAAGAGATTGCCTGAGAAGTTTTGGTATAATTTTAATATCCTGTACAATCAAAAAGAAACAATAACAATAAAGTTCAGTTAAAACATAAGAACATAAGAACTAGGAGCAGGAGTAGGCAATTCAGTCCCTCAAGCCTACCCCATCATTCATTACAATCATGGCTGATCTCATTTCGACCTCAACTCCAATTTCCCGCCCTCTCCCCATAACCTTTCAACCCATTACTCATTAAAAATCTGTCTATCTCCTCCTTAAATTTATTCAGCGTCCCGGCATCCACTGCACTCTGAGGGAGTGAATTCCACAGATTCACAACCCTTTGAGAAAAGTAATTCCTCTTCATCTCTGATTTAAATCTACCACCCCATAGCCTAAAACTACGGCCTCTCGTTCTAGAATACCCCAGAAGGGGGAACATCCGCTCCACGTCTACTTTGTCTATCCCCTTTAGCATCTTATATACCTCAATTAGATCTCCTCTCATCCTTCTAAACTCTAGCGAGTATAGGCCTAAACTGCTCAGTCTCTCCTAAGACAAGCCCCATATCTCTGGAATCAATCCAGTGAACTTCCTCTGAACCGCCTCCAGAGCAACTACATCCTTCCTCAAGTAAAGGGACCAAAACTGTGCACAGTACTCCAGGTGCGGTCTCACTGATGCCTTGTACAGTTGCAACAACATTTCCCTATTTTTATACTCTATTCCTTTAGCAATAAATGACAAAATTCCATTTGCCTTCCTTATTACCTGCTGTACCTGCATACGGGCTTTCAGCGATTTATGCACGAGGACACCCAGATCCCTCTGCCCTGAAGCATTCTGAAGTTTCTCTCCATTTAAATAATAAAATCGCCTTTTTATTCTTCTGACCAAAATGAATAACCTCACACTTATCCGCGTTAAACTCCATCTACTAAATTCTGGCCCATTCATCTAACCTGTCCATATCCATTTGTAAATTTCTTATTTATTCATTGCAACTTACTTTCCCACCTATTTTGTATGTCATCTGCAAATTTAGCCATAGTACCTTCTATCCCTGAATCCAAGTCATTAATATAGATTGTAAATAGTTGGGGCCCAAGGACCAAACCCTGTGGCACCCCACTAGTTACAGCTTCCCATCCAGAAAAAGACCCATTTATCCTGACTCTCTGCTTACTGTTGGTTAGCCAATCCTCTATCCAATATTACCCCTGAATCCATGTGATCTTATCTTGTGTATTAATCTTTTGTGCGGCATCTTAGTAAAGGCCTTCTGGAAGTCCCCATTATCCACTTTGCTTGTCACATCTTCAAAGAACTCTAGCAAATTAGTCAAACACGATTTACTCTTCATAAAACCATGCTGACTCTGATGGATTGTATTTTGACTTTCCAAATGCCCAATTACTACTTCCTTAATAATGGATTCCAACAATTTCCCAACGACAAATGTTAAACTAACTGGTCTATAGTTTCCTGCTTTCTGCCCACCCCCCACCCCCAACCTTTTTGAATAAGCGTGTTATATTAGCATTTTTCAAATCCACTGGAACCTTTCCAGAATCCAGGGAATTTTGGAATATTATAGCCAATGCATCCACTATCTCTGCTGCTACTTCCTTTAAGACCCTGGGACGTAGGCCATCAGGTCCTGGGGACTTGTCACCCTTTAATCCCAGTAGTTTGCTCAGTACTTTCTCTCTAGTGGTGGTGATTGTTCTAAGTTCCTCCTTCTCTATATCCTCTGCACTACCTGTTACTATTGGGGTGGTACTAGTGTCCTCCACTGAAAACTGAGGCAAAATATTGATTAAGCATCTCTGCCATTTCTGCGTTCCCTACTATTAACTCCCCAGTCTTGTCCTCCAAGGGACCAACATCTTATATAACAAGCCCCCCACTTCATTTTAAAATTTCATTTACAAATGGTAAAGCAGGTGAGATTGTCAAGATATCCTGATTTTAATTACCTCACCATTGCCTTCAGCTGCCTTGGGCCTACACACTTGAATTGCCTCCTTAAAATCTATGCCTCTCTCCTTCTCTCTCCTGACTGAAGATGGGATGCTCCTTAAAACCTAATCCCTCAACTAAGTTTTTGGCCACCTGCTCTAATACCGCCTTATCTGGCTCGGTGTCACATTTTGCTTGAAAACAGTTTTATTAAAGGTGCCAAATAAATTTAAGTTGTTGTTGCTGATGTATTTAGAACTCAAGCTCAGAACAATCAAAAGCTAAATTGAAAAAGGAATATATTTAATGCAGCAAAGGAGACTGAATAGCCCTTAGTATTCAGGAATTTTTACAGCCCTAATTTAAATTAATTCAATGCTTGTATGTTCTGAACTGTCAAAACTAAAACATCAATGATAAACTGTGCTCATTGTATTCTAGGCAATCAACTTGGCGATTTTATTTGAATAAGTTGTTTTAACAACATCCATCGTAGCGAAGTAGTGTTAATTTTCTGGTGTAAGGTCTTATCGGTATGATGAAGCAGAACATTGTCAGATGCCAGTGAAAATGCAAAGCCCTCAAGGTGGAACATTTTGATGAAGCACAGAAACTGTTGCTTTAAAAACCTAAACTATAAGCACTACCATCTAGCGACATTAATCTCCCCATTACCCAACAATATTTTATTTTAAAGCATGATATTCAATTATTTTTTATTGTGCGCTTCTTGCAAAACACTGCAGGCATATATAAAACACAAAGGCATAACACATTAACAAGATTATAATGGCTTGACTGTAAAATTGAATACTTTCTAGATAAACAAGTTAACATGAATTGCAAATAACCCTGGCTCCCCGAGGTACAACCTGTGCCTGTACCACTGACACTCATCAAACCAATGTCTAGAACATGACTGAAGAAAACAACAAAAACTTAACCGGCTCAAATAATGGCAGGTGAGTAAACAAACACAATATTCAATATGTCATGAAAGTATAATAATTTTCAGAATATTTTTCTGGTTTATTGTGAAGTAGGTTTATGGGGGTAAGTATAGTTGGGTCTGTGATTTAATTATGTTTGGAGTCAAGCTTTAACTCATCAAGCTAGGTGTTTGACCTGTTATTGAGTAAACATGGATGCTGGATTAGCATGTAAAGTGTGAAGAGAATTTGCATTTTTGGATAAATGAATGGAAGTTTGGATTTCAAAAGGATTTTAGTCTATTTACAACTAGCCAGGTAAGCAAGGCTAAGGAATGTGTTTGTTTTTCTCAAAGGTTACCGACAATAAATAGTAGTAACATTTATATTTTTATATTGTGAGGAAGGTACAGTTTCAAAGACAATAGAAATAGAAAAACAATAGAATTTACATATTAAAAAGAGAGAAACATATATAAAGGAGAATGAGACTGTGTTTGGGGAAGGCCCTGTGAGATCTAACAGAAGTGTGTGAAATAGCCTTGATGAGGCTCCACATTTGTGCATAAGCCTGTTGTCTACCGAACTGAAGCTGGAGGAAAGCCATTTGGAATTCCACTGTCCAAGGTATTGTGTTAATTTGCAGGATCTGTTTAAAATATAAAATCTATTTTTGAACTGTTGCCTTAAAGAGGGTGTACCTAGGGGTCAGGTTAATTAGAAATTTTAGGAATTATTATAATAGTAATTGCAGCCTTACGTATGTGCTTACTAAATATTTTAATTAATTTTTTTTTAAATCTCAAAGTCTTGGTGGACTTATTACTTCTGAATTCAGTGCACATACCTCAAAATAAATACAAATTGCAAAACCGGTGTGATGGCGTGACCAAGTTTCCCCATGGGCTTGGTCTGCCTGGCACACAGTATCTGCCACTTCATAACAAATGTAAAAACAAAAAGTGCTGGATACAACCCAGCAAGTCAAGCAGTATCTGTGAAGAGAAACAGAGTTAACTGCTGAATTCTCTACTTTCTCTAGTGGTGTGTTTAGAGGTGGGAAGGGCATTTAATCAGGTAAGAAGGTGGCAGGTGAGCACCCTGCCTCCTGATTAAGTCCTGGGCAGGAAGGCACATGGTTGTCTTCCTCCTTCCCTGCCAATTAAAGTCCTTAAGTTGATAATTAATCAATTAATAACCACTTTAGGGCTTCACCTCCACCTCTGGCATTAACCCAGCTGTGGGCGGGCCTGTCATATAGGGCGTGCACAAGTAAACCTGTGCGGACATCTCCCAGGGGGTGGGGGATCCTCCTTCAAAGGCACTGTGCCTGATCAAGGCAGGCGGCAGTCACTGAAAGCAGCACCCTACCCTTGCTGCCGCCAACCCTTACACCCACTTACCCTGCAACCCCAGCCCCACAAAACCCCTCCCCGCCATTACTTACCTGTGGCTTGGGTCACTCCTCAATTCCAGGCCTTTGGTGACCGTCATTCCAGCAACTGCCACCACCTCGCCAGTGGCACTGCTGAACAAAAAAGTTGCCAACCTTTGATTGGTCAGCAGTTTTCAGCAGGCCAAACTTCTGCCCCCAAGGATCCTGATCATGGGAAGAGGCCTGCTGGTGACCTCAACTGCTTGATTAGCTCGAAGTTCAGCTTGCCTTCCCCAAAGGAGACAAATAAGGTCTCTCACCAGCTTTCCAGCCGGCAGACCCCCCCTCACCTCCACAAGACTACACCTAACATTTCAGGTTGATGGTCTTTCATCAGACAATGTAATAGCCAACCATTTTTTTTAAAACTGAAAATTTTTTCCAGTTTTTCATAATCAAACAATATGGTTGATAGTCTAAATCTAATGTACCTTCATATCTGTGTAACTGGTTACAGATCAAACCAGTGTTTAAATTAAACTGCTCCAATTTGCAAAATTAAGTTACTTCCTTAAATCTAAAGTGAAGGTCATATCATCCCTGAAAGAATGAAAAATGTTTCTGACCTTCAGAGATATGAGGGTTAGGGCAGCAAACATCTGTACAAGATGATCATGGATGGACTTCACTCAAAGTGCTCAACAGAATGCCAGCTTTATTTCGTGAAAATTGTGCATGAAGGCACTTTCTATTTTTCTGGAAAAGGACAAAAACATTTGGGAAAAGTCCACATTAAATCTGGACATCATGACTACTGCATACATTTTACAATAGCTTGACCATATAAAGGATTCTTTAATGCTCAGAAGGGAAAAAATGACTTTAATTGTTTCTGTACAATGACTTTCAGGAATCCCAGAAGTGTTTTTTTTTTATTTATAGCCAATTAAGTACTGTCACTGTTGTAACATAGGAAACTCAGTGGCCAATTTTGCACACAGCAAGGTCACACAAAAAGCAGTGTAACAATCATATAATTTTTTTAAAAACAATACTATAGTGATCTGTCTACTGTCTACTCATTTCACCACACCTTGTGTTTTCCTCTTCAGTTGTTCATGAGAGTCTCCCTTTCTCAATTTCAATGTTCATCATGACTACAGAAAAGAATACAAGGTGATTTCCCATTGCCTTCCTCATATGTACTTGAAGAAAACAAGTCCTCTTCCTGAATAAAAACAAAAACAGAATTACCTGGAAAAACTCAGCAGGTCTGGCAGCATCGGCGGAGAAGAAAAAAGTTGACGTTTCAAGTCCTCATGACCCTTTTACCTCTTCCTGAATGATCCTTCTTGGCTAACATTGGTTGAGGGATAAATACTGGTCAGAACATTGGGGACAACGCCCTTGCTCTGTTTCAAATAGTACAGGGTGACCTTTTATGTCCAGCTGAGAGTTTCCCCAGGCACATCTTACAAAAATTGACAATGTAAATCTGAAAAAGTTCAGAAAACCAATTCAAGAATATCCAACAGATCCAAAGTGAGTCCTAACTGGATGTAACAGGTGGAGGTTCTCTTCGTCCTGTTCCTTTTGAGTGAAATGTTACTACTTAAATATTTTCCATGCATCTAATCACAGCTCTTACAAACTTTGAACAATTTTAAAATAGCCAAATAACCAATAATCTTAGGCAATGTTAATTTATGTCCACCATTTGTTGCTTAGCGTCAGAAAGAGATTTGCTTTTAACCACCTCTTCAGGACTATCATAAACACAAAGACAACTTCTCCTTGCAACAGGAGGTAGAAGGTTTTACTGACAGTACTCTAATGCTGATTCCAAGCTCAAAATTCTTGTAAAAATTCCACCTAAAGACAAAGCTGGAACTAAAACATAGACAGAACCAACTCGTGGCTACATCACACAATAGGCCAACAGTTGCAGTGGTGAGTCTTAAAAGTTTGACTATTTATTTTCAACTGACTTCCAAATGATGATTCACCTGAGGATTAACTTAACAGTTGTGCAGAATCTATTTCCAAAATAAATCAAAGCTCTTCTATATTTCTTCTCAAGGTTCCCTTACAGCCTCGAACTTTTACAATTAACTTTATTGGATAGCCATTCACCAAAACTTAAGTATTTTGTTTCAGCTTTAGTGACAAAAATAGGCAAAATTTTGTCAAAGGCATTCCTTGTAATGTTCAATGCAGAGTTCAGCAATTTATGAAGTGCACTGCAAGCTTCAAATGCAAAAAAGTCCAAAACACATGATAGAGTCCATTTATTCCATTCTCTCAGTAGAAATAAGCAACTATTGAAACTTTTATATGAAAAAATATTAAATAAATTGTTTAAAGAAAAAATATTTATGGTATGAAGCGAGTGTTTTTTTTAAACTGAGCACTTGCAATATTTCTCAATTCATGTTTGTTGCTTTCCAGTTGATGATGGCAAATACTATAGTCAGTTCACCGAATTTCACATGAGATTTGTTTGACTAGGAATCTTTTCCCAACTTCAGACAGTTCACACAATTTAAAACACTTCATATTCTTTTGAAATCCACTGCATGTTTTAAAACATTTATCACATTTACAAATCACTACCAAACGCATATAACATCAAATTAAAATTGAACGTAGGAAACAATCGCAGTTAGGCATTAATAGAGCTGCTCAATTTCATGCCTTTCACACATTGCTATAACACTTTGCGGAAGCCTTGAACTCACACAAATCGTTTTGCTCAATCCACCATGGGCAAGAAAAAATCTGCAGCAATTTGTTTTTCCTACTTAGAATGCATTTTCCGAGGCAATTCTGAAATATTTGACAACCTTGGGATTTTGCAGATATCTCATTTTTTTTAAGTCCTCTGCAGTAATATCACCTCACAAATGACATGTTAACAAAAGCAATCAATGCAACCAAGTCACTGATTTGCCATATTTCCTGAACAAAATGGAAAATAGCCTCTCTCAATCTATTTACACAAGACTGTGATCAGAACTGCATTTAAGTAAAGATAAGGATAGCAGAATTATTTCTCAAAAACAAAAACAGAATTACCTGGAAAAACTCAGCAGGTCTGGCAGCATCGGCGGAGAAGAGTTGATGTTTCGAGTCCTCATGACCCTTCAGCAGAACTGAGTAAAATTAGGAGAGGGGTGAAATATAAGCTGGTTTAAGGTTTGGGGGGGGGTTGGGGAGGTTGTAGGGACAAGCAAGCAGTGATAGGTGCAGATAATCAAAAGATGTCACAGACAAAAGAACAATGAGGTGTTGAAGGTAGTGATATTATCTAAACGAATGTGCTAATTAAGAATGGATGGCAGGACACCCAAGGTACAGCTCCAGTGGGGGTGGGGTGGAAAGACTAACAGGGCATAAAAGGTATAGATTTAAAAAAATGGAAATAGGTGGGAAAAGAAAAATCTATATAAATTATTGGAAATAACAAAAGGAATGGGGAAGAAATGGAAAGGGGGTGGGGTGGAGGAGGGAGTTCAAGATCTAATGTTGTTGAATTCAATATTCAGTCCGGAAGGCTGTAAAGTGCCTGGTCGGAAGATGAGGTGCTGTTCCTCCAGTTTGCGTTGGGCTGGAACAATGCAGCAAGCCAAGGACGGACTTGTATGCAAGAGAGCAGGATGGAGTGTTAAAATGGCAAGCGACAGGGAGGTTTGGGTCATTCTTGCGGACAGACTGCAGGTGTTCTGCAAAGCGGTCGTTCAGTTTACATTTGGTCTCTCCAATGTAGAGGAGACCGCATTGGGAGTAACGAATGCAGTAGACTAAGTTAGGGGAAATGCAAGTGAAATCTGTTTCACTTGAAAGGAGTGTTTGGGCCCTTGGACAGTGAGGAGAGAGGAAGTGAAGGGGCAGGTGTTGCATCTTTTGCGTGGGTATGGGGAGGTGCCATAGGTGGGGGTTGAGAAGTAGGGGGCAATGGAGGAGTGGACCAGGGTGTCCCGGAGGGAACAATCCCTACGGAATGCTGCCGGGGAGGGTAAAGGGAAGATGTGTTTGGTGGTGGCATCATGCTGGAGTTGGCAGAAATGGCAGAGGATGATCCTTTGAATGCGGAGGCTGGTGGAGTGATAAGTGAGGACAAGGGGGTCCCTATCATGGTTCTGAGAGGGAGAAGGAGGCGTGAGGGCGGATGCGCGGGAGATGGGCTGGACACGGTTGAGGGCCCTGTCAACGACCGTGGGTGGAAAACCTCGGTTAAGGAAGAAGGAGGACATGTCAGAGGAACTGTTTTTGAAGGTAGCATCATCAGAACAGATGCGACGGAGGTGAAGGAACTGAGAGAATGGAATGAAGTCCTTACAGGAAGCGGGGTGTGAGGAGCTGTAGTCAAGGTAGCTGTGGGAGTCGGTAGGCTTGTAATGAATATTGGTGGACAGTCTATCACCAGAAATTGAGACAGAGAGGTCAAGGAAGGGAAGGGAATGTCAGAGATAGACAATGTGAAAATGATGGATGGGTGGAGATTGGAA
The DNA here is from genome assembly GCF_017639515.1 of Carcharodon carcharias. Classification (NCBI taxonomy): domain Eukaryota; kingdom Metazoa; phylum Chordata; class Chondrichthyes; order Lamniformes; family Lamnidae; genus Carcharodon; species Carcharodon carcharias. The sequence continues at coordinate 13,724,299 of NC_054473.1, forward strand.
GCAAAATTAATAAATTTTTCCAGGTCCCGACGAGAGCATGAAGCAGCACCGAAGTAATCATCGATGTACCAGAGGAAGAGTTGTGGGAGGGGGCCGGAGTAGGACTGGAACAAGGAATGTTCCACATACCCCATAAAGAGACAGGCATAGCTGGGGCCCATGTGGGACCCATAGCCACACCTTTTATTTGGAGGAAGTGAGAGGAGTTAAAGGAGAAATTGTTCAGTGTGAGAACAAGTTCAGCCAGATGGAGGAGAGTAGTGGTGGATGGGGATTGTTCGGGCCTCTGTTCGAGGAAGAAGCTAAGGGCCCTCAGACCATCCTGGTGGAGGATGGAGGTGTAGAGGGATTGGACGTCCATGGTGAAGAGGAAGCGGTTGGAGCCAGGGAACTGGAAATTGCTGATGTGACATAAGGTGTCAGAGGAATCACGGATGTAGGTGGGAAGGGACTGGACAAGGGGAGAGAGAAGGGAGTCAACACAACGAGAAATGAGTTCCATGGGGCAGGAACAGGCTGACACGATTGGTCTGCCGGGACAGTTTTCTGATTGTGCATTTTGGGTAGGAGGTAGAAGCGGGCCGTCCGAGGTTGGGCGACTATCAGGTTAGAAGCTGTGGGAGGAAGATCTCCAGAGGAGATGATGTCAGTGACAGTCCTGGAAACAATGGCTTGATGTTCAGTGGTGGGGTCATGGTCCAGGGAGAGGTAGGAGGAAGTATCTGCGAGTTGACACTCAGCCTCCACGAGGTAGAGGTCAGTGCGCCAGACAACAACAGCATCACCCTTGTCATCGAGTTTGATGACAATGTTGGGGTTGGACCTGAGAGAACGGAGTGCAGTAAGTTCAGAGAGAGACAGGTTAGAATGGGTGATAGGAGCAGAGAAATTGAGACAACTAATGTCATGCCGACAGTTCTCAATGAAAAGATCAAGAGAAGGTAAGAACTCAGAGGGAGGGGTCCAGGTGGAGGGAGAATATTGGAGGTGGGTAAAAGGATCCGTTGAACGGGGAGAAGACTCCTGCCCAAAGAAGTGAGCACGGAGACGAAGACGGCGGAAGAAGAGTTCAGCATCGTGCTGAGCCCGAAATACATTGAGATGAGGGCGTAAGGGTACGAAACTAAGTCCTTTGCTGAGCACTGAACGTTCAGCGTCGGAAAGGGGAAGGTCAGGGGGTATAGTGAATACATGGCCGAGGCTGGGATTGGAAGATGGGGTGGGGATGGAGGGACAGGCAGGGGTGGAGGGTCCTAGATGAGTGTTGGTGTCGATAAGTTGTTGGAGCGTGCGTTCCTTAGCACTTGAGAGAAAGAGAAAAAGTTTCTTGTTGAGGCGTCAGATGAGACGAAGAATAAAATGAAACTGGGGGCACGCGCAGCTTTGAAAAAGGGTGCGGTGTGCTGCAGGAGGGAGAGGTCGAGTATGTTCATATGGCAGCGCATGGCACTGAGTGTGGATCTCAGAATGCGACAGGAACAGCAGTCTGAGAAACGTTTTATGTCCCGGAGATACCTGAAATCCTGGGTGGGTTCGAAATAAGAGGGATGGAATTTCAGTTGAAATCCACGTGGGGTAAGTCAGAGACGGACACAGTCACTGAGAAAGGAAATATGGCTGTGAAAGCGGGTTTTAGTAAACACCTTGTCAAACAACATTATTTCTCAACATTATTGTATAGCTTTTAGATTAACTCAGTTACAATCATGAAGAGCACCACCAGTTTCATTGCAACCTATGTTCAGCCAGGCATCTAATATGCTCAATATTTCTTATGCTCGTTAGTCAGAGATAATGAAGCATCAGCAACAAAACTAACCAAAGCACTTCAGAGGCAATATATACTAGTCAAGGTGTAGCAGTGGGAGAAGAGTTTAAGATGGTGAGGCAAGAAGTTACATTTTGTTCAATCATTTCACAAACTTAGGGTGCTCCAAAACACTTAACAGTTAATGATTACCTGGAAAAACTCAGCAGATCTGGCAGCATCGGCGGAGAAGAAGAGTTGACGTTTCGAGTCCTCATGACCCTTCAGCAGAACTGAGTAATATTAGGAGAGGGGTGAAATATAAGCTGGTTTAAGGTGGGGTTGGGGGGGGGGTGGGTGTTGTAGGGACAAGCAAGCAGTGATAGGTGCAGATAATCAAAAGATGTCACAGACAAAAGAACAAAGAGGTGTTGAAGGTGGTGATATTATCTAAACGAATGTGCTAATTAAGAATGGATGGCAGGACACCCAAGGTACAGCTCTAGTGGGGGTGGGGTGGAAAGACTAACAGGGCATAAAAGGTATAGATTTAAAAATAATGGAAATGGGTGGGAAAAGAAAAATCTATATAAATTATTGGAAATAACAAAAGGAAGGGGGAAGAAACGGAAGGGGGTGGGGATGGAGGAGGGAGTTCAAGATCTAAAGTTGTTGAATTCGATATTGAATTTATATCACATCCTTCATGGGATCAATAATTTGTTTTGAGGACTGTGGGGTGGGGGGCAGTGACAATCTCAGGATAAATCTATAATGGCAACTCCCTCACTACCTTGCGCAAACCTGTGCTCCTGTGATTGGCCATGGCAGAAAATTGGTGCAGCAGTAATAATTTCCTTGGCAAATGCAACTGGCTTTTTTTTTGTCATAATAGCAAAAAGTGTACACGATGCCCTCTACTTCTGCACGAGGAAATCCAGCCACTCATGCAAATTCCTGAGCTCAATCTTATTGATTGCTGAGATCAATGGTAACATCTGATCGTCAGCCTTAGCCAACAGGGTGACAGTGATCTGCTTAATTCAGTTGTGAACCGTAGACCCTAATGTACAGCTAATGCCCCTGCTAAGCAAGGAATTATTAAACACTAAGATAAAAGCAAAAAACTGTGGATGCTGGAAATCGAAAACAAAAACAAAAATATCTGGAAAAACTCAGCAGGTCTGGCAGCATCTGTGGAAGGGAGTACAGTTAACGTTTCAAGTCCACATGACTCTTCAACAGAACTAAGGAAAAATAGAAAAGGGGTGAAATATAAGCTGGTGTGGGGGGGGTTTGTTGGGACAAGAGAGCTAGATAGAGGGCCAGTGATAGGTGGAAATAACCAAAAGATGTCACAGACAAAAGGACAAAGAGGTGTTGAAGGTGATGATATTATCTAAAGGAATGTGCTAATTAAGGTTAGAAAGCAGGACAAGCAAGGTACAGATAGCCCTAGTGGGGGTGGGGCAGGGTGAAGGAATTGAAAAAGGCTAAAAGGTAGAGATAACGCAAACTGGAGGAACAGCATCTCATCTTCCGACTTGGCACTTTACAGTCTTTCGGACTGAATATTGAGTTCAACAATTTTAGATCATGAACTCTCTCCTTTGTTTTTTCCCCCTCCTTTTTGTTTTTTCCAATAATTTATATAGATTTTTCTTTTCCCACCTATTTCCATTATTAAGTGTATTTCCATCCAATGTTTTATACTAGCTTTTAGCATTTTTCAATTCCTTCACCCTGCCCCACCCCCACTAGGGCTATCTGTACCTTGCTTATCCTGCTTTCTACCCTTAATTAGCACATTCCTTTAGATAATATCACCACCTTCAACACCTCTTCGTCCTTTTGTCTGTGACATCTTTTGGTTATCTCCACCTATCACTGTTCCTCTATCCAGCTCTCTTGTCCCAACTCCCCTCCCAAACCAGCTTATATTTCACCCGTTTTCTATTTTTCCTTAGTTCCATTGAAGAGTCATGCAGACTCGAAATATTAACTGTACTCCCTTCCACAGATGCTACCAGACCTGCTGAGTTTTTCCAGATATTTTTGTTTTTGTTATGGAATTATTAAAATTTGCTTTGAGCTGCAGGTTTATTTCTCAATGCAGTATACCACAAATTTAGGCAATTCATGCAAAGCTGCAATTTCTCATTGGTTTCTCAAATAATCTTTTGAAGCACTTTCTTTCTTTGGATTATTATGTCAGTTCCTTTATCCCACAAGGGATGGAGGTCCCAATTGTGGATTTCTCTTTGCATGTTACCGTGACCAATTCGATGATACAAGCTTTTGCAAATAATGTGGGAAAGATCATGGCTGTGTCCATTGTTATCTCGCTACAATAAAAATTGATGTACATCTTAACTTCATGACCATCTACCTCAGAACCTTGCTTTCATAAAGCAGGCAGAGAATTTGCCCTTGCTATATTTTCATAATTTCTTAAGCATTGCAACTGTTGTTTTAATAGAATGAGTTCATTCCCAATAAAGTTCCTTAAGCTCAAGGTGTCTGAATTATGTGAAAACAAGTTTAGTACTTGTTATAAAAATAGAAAATGCTTGAAAAACTCAGTAGATGTGGCAGCATCCGAGGAGAGACAGACAAAGTCAATGCTTCAAATCCGAATGACTACTTCACAGCTAAAGAGAAGTAGAAATGTGATGGATTTTATGTTAAAGAGGGGTGGAGGAGGTGGAGCAAAATAGAAGGTCAGGGATAGGCAGGACCAAAGGCGAGATTGACAAAGATGTCGTGGACACAGGACAAAGGGAGTGTCAATGGCAGTGTTAAAGATTAAAGAAGGTGCTGATAGTGGCATAAAGGTAAGATAGCAGAATGTGTTATTAGCAAAACAAGGGTCCACACTCTGAAAGTAAAACATAAGAACAAGTGACAGATGGCCCTGTTTGGGGGTTCAATAAAAAAAGAAAAAAACATATAAAGAAAAGAAAACTGTATTTAAAAAAATGGAAGGAAAAAGGGGGTAAAGATGGAGGAGAGAGTTTATGGTCTGAATTTGTTGAACTCAAAGTCAAGTCCAGAAGGCTGCAAAGTGCCGAATCAGAAGATCAGGTACTGTTCCTCCAGGTTGTGTTGGGGTTCACTGGAACACTGCAGCAGGCCAAGGATGGACATGAGAGCAGGATGGTATGTTGAAATGGCAAACAACAGGAAGGTCTGGGTCATGCTTGCGGACTGAGCGAAAGCATTCCGGAAAGCGGTCTCAGTCTGCATTTAGTCTCCCCAATGTAGAGGAAACTGCATTGAGGGCGGCAAATACAGTAGGTCCAATTGCAGGAGGTGCAATTGAAGCACTGCTTCATCTGAAAGGACTGTTTGGAGCATTTGACAGTGAGGAAGGAGGGGGTAAAGGGGCAAGTGTTGCACTTTCTGCGATTGCAGACCAAGGGGATGAGGTGTTGGGAGTGGATGGAGGAGTGGACCAGGGTGACACGCAGGGAACGGTCCCTACGGGATGCTGACCAGAGTGGGGTGAGGGGAAGATTAGTTTGGTATTTTTATAATACATACAAGTTTCTGTTGTTTATTTGGAGCCACCTGTTGTTTTTTAACCAATTGCAGGGATAAGTAAAATATCTTTAAAGCTCTATGTTCTTTTTTTATAGAAGAAATAAACAAGGTGAATTTCCATTTGGTCATGTCAATTTGCACCTCCCAAAATGGATGAGGAGGTATTTCTCCAGAGATTCATTTTTAGACCAAAAAGTATAGCGGTATTTCAACAAACATAAAAAATGGTACAAAATGGATATAGAAATTAACTTCTTTCAGCAACCTGGTTACAAGACATTATTGTACTACGGATCATAGATTCCCTGATCTCCAATCTCATTCAAACAAAACATTATTGCTCTCTGGTGGTTCCTAAGGTGCAATATGAGTTCAGATTGCCTAACCTAAATCCAGTTCCTGATGGGCATGATTCCATTATGCAAAACGCCCTAAATCAGCACTAACAGGGAGGAGCATGGTTGATGTGAGAAATCAGCAAGTTCACATTGTTGCAGCAGCACACTCTTCAGGGATTTGGCTCAAGCAAGAGTTGCTTTTTTTAAAAATTCATTTACAGGATGTGGGCATCACCGGCTAGGCCAGCAACTGTCACCCATCCCTAATTGCCCTTGAGAAGGTGGTGGTGTTGAGCTGTCTTCTTGAATCGCTGCAGTCCATGTGGTGTAGGTACACCCACAGTGCTGTTAGGGAGGGAGTTCCAGGATTTTGACCCAGCGACAGTGAAGGAACTGGCTTGAAATAAAAACAAAAAATTCTGGAAAAACTCAGCAGGTCTGGCAGCATCTGTGGAGAGAGAAACAGTTAATGTTTCGAGTCCATGCAACTCTTCTTCAGGGCTAAAGAGAACTTATGGTTGGCCTCACCTTGTCAGAGTTTACATAGTCTCCCTTCCAAAAGCATGCACAATATCACTGAATTCAGCATAGACAAGGGGGTGGTCTTCTTATTTCAGCCCCCTGGTCACACCAGCTTATGACTAGATATTGTGGAGCAATGGTGCCCCCCACCCCCAAAACATGGAGGGATGCTGGATCCCCTACGTCCCCAGTGATGCTGAGCCCAAGGGAATGTTTAATGCAGACCTGAAATTTGTGACCCTTTGCTGATCCAGGCAAGCAGACACAGCCTTTACGACCTGCAATTTTCAATCCAACGTCTAAAAATAATTATTGTGAAGTCTGCTGATATTGCACCAATATAACAAAGACTTAAAGTGCAACAATCCAAGTGTAAGGTCCCGAGCACAGGGAAAGGTGGTGGTGAGCTGCCTTCTTGAACTGTTGCAGTCCATGTGGTATGGGTATACCCACAGTGCTGTTAGGGAGGGAGTTCCAGGATTTTGACCCAGCGACAGTGAAGGAACGGTGATATATTTTCAAGTGACGAAAGTAAGTGGTTTGGAGGGGAACTAATCAGGTCGTGGTGTTCCTATGTATCTGCTGCCCTTATCCTTCTAGATGGTAGAGGTCATGGGTTTGGAAGGTGCTGCATAAGGAGCCTTGGTGAGTTTCTGCAGTGGCAGCAGTGTGTAGATGGTACACACTGCGGCCACTGCGCATCAGTGGTGGAGGGAGTGAATGTTTGTGGATGTGGTGCCAATCAAGCAGGCTGCTTTGTCCTGGATGGTGTCAAGCTTCTTGAGTGTTGTGGGAGCTGCACTCATCCAGGCAAGTGGGGAGTATTCCATCAGGCTCCAGACTTGTAGACAGGTTTTGGGGTGTCAGGAGGTGAGTTATTCATCTCAGGCTTCCTAGCCTCTGACTTGCTATTGTAGCCATAGTATTTATATGGCTAATCCAGTTCAGTTTCTGGTCAATGGTAACCCCCAGAATGTTGATAGTGAGGGATTCAGTAATGGTAATGCCATTGAATGGTTAGATTTTCTCTTGTTGGAGATGGTCATTGCCTGGCACTTGTGTGGCACAAATGTTACTTGCCACTTGTCAGCCCAAGCCTGGATATTGTCCAGGTCTTGCTGCATCTGGACATGGGCTGCTTCAGTATCTGAGGAGTTATAAATGGTGCTGAACATTGTGCAATCATCAGTGAACATCCCCACTTTATGAATGTATTTATGATGGAAGGAAGGTCATTGATGAAGCAGCTGAAGATGGTCGGGCCAAGACACTACCCTGAGGAATTCTTGCAATGATGCCTTAGAGCTGAGATGACTGACCTCCAACAACCACAACCATTTTCCTTTGTGCTAGGTATCACTCCAACCAGTGGAGAGCTCTCCCCCGATTCCTATTGACTCCAGTTTTGCCAGGGCTCCTTGATGCCACACTTGGTCAAATGCTGCCTCCATGTCAAGGGCAGTCACTATCCCTGTTTGAACTAAGCCTGTAATGAGGCCAGGAGCTGAGTGACTCTGATGGAACCCAAACTGAGCAGGTTATTGCTAAGCAAGTGCCACTTGATAGCACTGTTGATGAACCCTTCCATCACTTTACTGATGATCAACAGTTCACTGACAGGGCAGTAATTGGCCAGGTTGGATTTGTCCTGCTTTCTGTGTACAGAACATACCTAGGCAATTTTCCATGTTGCTGGGTAGATGCCAGTGTTGTAGCTGTACTGGAACAGCTTGGTTAGGGGCGGAGCAAGTTCTGGAGCACAAATCTTCAGTACTATTGCCGGAATAGTGTCAAGACCTGTAGTCTTTGCAGTATCCAGTGCCTTCAGCAATTTCATGATATCACGTGGAGTGAATCGAATTGGTTGAAGACTAGCGTTTGTGATGCTGGGGTCTTCCGGAGGAAGCCAAGATGGATCATCCAGTCAGCACTTCTGGCTCAAGATTGTTGAAAATGCTTCAGCCTTATCTTTTGCAATGATGTGTTGAGCTCCCCTATCATTGAGGGTGGGAATATATGTGGGGCCATCTCCTCCAGTGAGTTGTTTAATTGTCCACCACCATTCACGACTGGATGTGGCAGGACTGCAGAGCTTACATCCAATTCGTTGGTTGTGGAATCACTTAGCCCTGTATATCACTTGTTGCTTAGGACAACTTGCATGTCAAACAGCATGTGCTTCAGTAGGTCAACACCTCATTTTTAGGTGCTGTGCTGCTCCTCCCATGCCCTCCTGCAGTCTTCATTGAACCAGGGTTGATCCCCTGGCTTATTGCTAATGGTAGAGCATGCCAGGCCATGAGGTTATAGATTGTGTTTGAGTACAATTCTGCTGCTGCTGATGGCCCACACCACCTCATGGATGCCCTGCCTTGAGTTGCTAGATCTGTTTGAAATCTATTCGACTTAGCACAAGGACTGTGCAGTGGTCGCTCCTACCGATGCTGTCATGGACAGGTGCATCTGGGGCAGGTAGATTGGTGAGGATGAGGTCAAGTATGTTTTTCCCTCTTGTTGGTTCCCTCACCAACTGCCGCAGGCCCAGTCTAGCAGCTATGTCCTTTAGGACTTGGCTAGCTCAGTCCATGGTGATACTTCCAAGTCACTCTTTGTGACACTGAAGTCCCCCACTCAGAGTACATTCTGCACCCTTGCCACCCACAGTGCCTCCTCCAAGTTGTGTTCAACGTGGAGAAGTGAACCAGATGGGGTTTTTACGACAATCAACAATGGTTTCTTGGTCATCATTAGACTTTTAATTCCAGATTTTTATTGAATTCAAATTCCACCATCGAACCCAGGTCCCCAGAGAATTAGCCTGGGTTTCTGGATTATCAGTCCAGTGACAATACCATTAAGCTACTGCCATCCCCTCCATGTAGTTAAGCTCTACCTTACCTGGTGGTGCTTAAAAGGTGACCACACCCCATTTCTCACAAATAGCTAAAGCACAAGGGTATTTGATTTCCCATCATAAACATTTTTTACTTCAATGAACACAAAATTTACTAAAGAAAAGAAATGATACCATTGAACAGGTACTGAATGCAACAAAGAATCTGATTAAAGAGGTTGTGATGCAATGCACTTCAAGAATAGCTGTAAACCACCCCATACAAAAGCCAGTTCTCTAAGCAAGGTCTTGCCTCCTCTGAAGAAGACCATGACCTCATGTGTCAAGTAATCTGGGATTGCAACAGATCCATTTATAGCATCTGGCTTACATAAAGGATTTCCACTGTGTGACAACATCATTTCAAAGACAATTAATATCAGTCACTTTCAAGACAGACTAGCCATACCAAACAACTTTGTTCATGTATAGGGTCATTGGAACAGTGGACAGAAAAGTGGATTGTTGAAGTCCGTATAATTAACACAACAGCTGTGAACCAGTTCACTGAAGAATTTTAAACAAGCCAGTCAGAATTCCTACATTTGGCTTTCTTTGCAGAGCTTTGAAATAAATGATAGAAATCATTTCTCAGAAAGGGATTAATAGCCTTACTCAGAATTGCGCAAGAATATTATCGACAAGTTCTGTTTAGCTTCCAGATCTATTATGACATGACTAACTAGTATAACAAAAGTATTCGATCCCTACACATCTAAAATGCTTAGAAATACAGTCAAGAGGGCAAAATGAAAGACTGAGACAACCAGCTTGTTCCGTGAACAGCGAACTCCATAACATACATAAAGGCACGCTGATGGCCACCTATGGTGTTGGACAAGGGCTGTGTTTGCTAAATAAATTATGTCGCGGCTTAATATTTTGGTGATACACTGAATATTTAAAACATAGGACTGGTTTATTTCTAACATACTGTAAACCAACTCAAAAGATCCAGCCATTGTGGTATGTGGGAAAAGTTTGTTGTACCAATTAAATTTTTTCTGCCCGTTAATTTTGTATGCCCGTAATCTCAGGCGATTTTGAAATGTGCAGCTACAGAAGCCATCTTAAGTGTGTTAATTTTCTTCAACCCATTTGCTTTTAAGTTAAGAAATGTAGCAGAGAGGACCCATAAACAATAGATAAAATATTCCAATTATGGTAAACCCAAAATCACAATAAAGATCTCTGCACACAAAAAAATAACATTTTGAAGCAACTGCATGGAGTTGGATTTATTCCACTAACTGCAAGCATAGAGAAGGCCTTTAGAAGGGAATTACATTCAAATAAATGATTCAAAGTATTAACAGTGTTCATCTATATTAAATGCATAAAATTACAGTTATGAAGCATAGATTTTAATACAGATGCTGAGATAATTGAAATAACCCCACAATGAATGTTTGATATAAATACAAAGGCATTTGCAATCATAGTGATATACTGCCAACACCACACAGCAGGTTAATAATCTTTAGACTAACTACATGCGTTGGCTTTAAGTCAGGTTTACTCTGCATACAATAAAAGCAGTTTCCAAATTTAGGAATGTGGGAAGGAAACACGGATACTGTCTCTACAAATCTGGCACAAAAGGACCTGCCAAAATTTTGTGATCCTTCTTGACTTACCCTTTGCATGGTTATGAATATGTAATTTTATGATTCATATATTCTAGGAATGTAAATTTTAGTTTTGGGAATTTAACTTTTAATGTAATATAAGTGGAAAAAAACTTGATTTGTGAAACTAGTGAACACCCCTAAGATAATTACCATTCAAAGGACAGTCCAAGTTTACTTAAAGGGGTTAGTGTTAGAGGTGTGAAAAGAGTTATAAAAAAAGGGGGGCCCTTTTCTGAGTCTTGGTGGAACGTGATGTCTATCACTGTCTTCAAAGGGGTTTAAATTATTCATGTGGGTGCCAGATCAAAGAAAAGTTGAAAGCAAAGGATAAACAAGGAAAGATCTTAAAATATCCATATACTTTTCAGATCAAAGGGATTTTTGGGAATTGAAGTTACTAGGTTTAAATCTCTATCTCAGACATCCCAAATGTGCCATGTTTCTGTGGGGTTAGATTGCAGATGGGGATAGATTGTTTGGGGTTTATTGGTATGTTTTCTCCCAGAAATTGTTAGCTTGGAAGGCTACGAGAAGGCAGTCGGGTCTGCCGGCAGCCAGAACAAGAAGCACAGAAGCCATTAGGAACCAGGGATATTCTTAAGGTGGAGTCATTAAGCAAAAATTGCAAACGAGGCCCATGCTCAGAACAATAACTGCATTAAATTCATGTTGAATTATAATTGTCAGATCTGCCTAATAAAGCTCATGGAAGAGATCAGCAGTGGAATCCTTGCACAGAGAAAGAGAGAGAGAGCTTTGCAGACTAAGTGACAGACTGAGAAATTGAGGACAGTCCAAGTGAATTATTGAGAGCTGTAGAACACCTTGGTTTGGTCCCATGAGAAGTGAAAGAACCCTCGAGATCCTGGAAAGTAATGGGGAGCTCTTGGGTGGAATTAAAAACAGAATGGGAAGTAGTCTAAGATTTTCAGATTTAAACAATAAGACTTTACGAAATAGTGCTCTGTCAGTAGTCCTAACTTTGTTTAATTCTTGTAAGGTAAAATTTTTTGTTTAAAATATTAAACTGCGCCAGTTTCAGTTACTAACTGGGAGTCAGAATTTCTTTTTACCAGTTAATGATTTAATGATCTCCCTCAAGATCATAACAGCATACAGTCCTTAGGACAGCTTCCCCCACCAACATCACTAAATTAAAACAGTACAAAACAGTTGCAAACGCAACCATAACAAAATCAAGAGTTGGTGTGCAGCAAGTGAAATCCATTCCAAGAAAGATTCCTATCAAACGATATGCAACTGACATTCTTGTTCATTTGTACAACATCCGCTGGCAAATGAATTATGACAAAATAGTATAAAAAAAGATATGAGATTATTTCCAACTTAACATTTTCAAATGAATGCACAGGATAGCAGAGAAGTGCCAAAGCTTATTTTGAGCTGTCAAATCATAAGAGTGATATTTTGTGAAAATAGACAACTTATTCAACAGAATTTTTAAAAAAACACAGGAAATGTACTGGGTCAAAAAATCTGAAATTTGAAAGGAAAAGATAGACTGACAGCCTGGATTTGAAGGGTCATTTTAATCCTTTCTCCATGTTGCCCAAGGACCAAACATGCATTTTCCTCTTTTTTAAAGCCTTGTTCCATACAACTCTTGCAAGAGAAACTCACTGTATATTAGCCCACATAGTAGATCCAGAATCAGCACCAGAAAATTCAAAACAAAAACAAAGTACTCCAGAATATTTAACTTTTCTTTGCAACTCCTGAATAATTGAGCAGTAGTTGACCACACTATCCTCTTCCAACCCCTCTCCTGTCATCCAATTGCATGGCACTGCTCTCACGTGGTTGCATTCTTATCTATTGAATTGTAGCCACAGAATGAGCTGCAATGGCTTCTCTTCCCGTTCCCACAGTTGTCTCTGGTGTCCCCAAGGAGCTACCCTCAGCCCCATCCTATTTTGGATTTACATGCTGCCCTTCGCTTCTTCATCCACAAGTACAGCATCAGTTTTCACAGGTATGTTCACAACACTTGGCTCTACCTCACCACCAGCCCTCTCCATTGCCCCAACTACCTCCAAATTATCAGACTGTTTTTCAACATACAGTAATGGATGATCAGGAATTTTCTCCAATTAAATACTGGTAAAACCAAAGCCACCCTCTTCAGGCCCCACTACAAGCATGTTCCCTAGCCACAGAGTCCATCTTGCCACTTGTTTGACATTGAACTAAGCTGTTCACAACCTTGAAATCGTATGAGATTCCAAGATAAGTTTCCGATGACAGATCCACACCATCACGAGCACCATCTAGTTCAACCTCTGTACCATGACCCAACTCATTCCCCCCTCAACTCATGTGCTACTGAAACCTTCACTCGTATTTGTTATGCACAGTAGCACGAGTAGCATTCTCCACTAACAGGATGCTGCCATCAAGCCAGAAAGACGTTCTACTTATCACACAAATGAGTAATGCTGTATATGAATTTCAGTGCCAGTGTGTAGGTTGTATGCCCCAACGACAGGTGGATCGTATCAAGCAGCACATCCATTTGGCTGGTCACAACAAGCAAAGCACTGACCATGCATAAGCAGCCCATGCTTGCAAAACTTAGAACAAGTCTCCAACGTTAGATGTGATTCCGTGATTGGACAACACTTGCTAAACAATCCTGATTGTACTAAGAATTACACTGGTAACCAATTTAAGGCCATCAGTTGGGCTCGTAGTGACAGGGCCCTGAACTTTGCAAACAAAAAAGAATCTGTCCACACTGCGTAATCTTCAACTAAACAAAACATTGGGAGACAGTCATTCACCATGGAAATGCCTCGACCAGAGGCGACCTGCCTGCTTTAAACTTAAAAAGCTTGGCAGTTAATTTTTCCTGGTGCATTCTCCATGGCAACACCTCTACCAGAATCCACTTGGCAACCAATCAGCGCTCTCTTTTCATGCAGTATAAATTACTGTTCCCTTTAGAAATGTATTCTTGTGAATCTGTGCTGATGAGTGCAAGATGAAAAGCTGACAGCCTCTCTCTTTTTTTAAACATTGTATTGTGTCCGTCATGAAACTAACAGGCTTCCATTATTCTATTGTGGTTTTTGTAAAGTAGGTTTATGGGGATAAATATAGTTAGGTCTGTGGGTAATTTAATTACATTTGGAGTCAAGCAGGCAGCAAGATTAAATCATCAAAAGAAGCTAGGTGCTTGACATGCTAATGAGTAAATATGGGTGCTGGCTCAGCATGTTAGGTATGAAGGGATTTTGCATTTTTTGATAAATGAAAGGATATTGGATTTCACAGGGATCTTAGTCTGTTTACAACTAGCCAGATAAGCAAGGCTAAGGACTGTGTTTATTTTTTCCCAAAGACTACTGGCAATATTGGCAGCATGAAAGTTTTTGTTATGATGAAGATACAGTTTCAAAGACATCTGGAACAATAGAATTTACATATTAAAAAGAGAGAGACATATATAAAGGAGAATGAAAGGTTTTATGTCAGAAGGCCAAGTAAGATCTAACAGGAGTGTGTGAGATAGCCTTAATGAAGCCTCCAAGGAAGCTGGAGAAAAGCAATTTTGGAATTCCACTGTCCAGCGTATTGTGTTAATTTGTTGAATTTGTTTCAAATCTAAATTCTATTTCTGGACCATTGCCTTAAAGAGAGTGTAACTGGGAGTCAGGTTAATTCAGAATTTTAGGAGTTATTATAGCAGTAAGTGTAATCTTATGTATGTGCTTGGAATCTTTTATTTTGTTAATAAATATTTTAATTTAATTTTTAAAAAATCTCTAAAGGTTTTCGTGGACTTATTACTTCTGAATTCAGTGCACACATCTCGTAATAAATACAAATTGCAAAACCGTTGTGATAGCATGACCCAAGTTTCTCTTGTAGATTTGGTCTGCCTGGCACGCATCATCTGCCACATCATAAAGGCACTACATAAATGCAAACTGTTGCTGTCAAATTACGTAATGAGATACATTCTGCATTCCATTTAGTGAGACACCATTTTGTTGTGGGTTTATCTAAAATTGTTACCAAAGCAGACAATACCTTGGATTGGCAGATGTACTCTATTCTATTGACCTGGTGAATGTCAGAGCTAAACTCCCTTTCAATGGAAAGCTGTTGAGTTAGACAAAATTATCACATCTAACGTAGAAATGCATTTTAGCAATGGATGTTAAACATGGTCTGATGATCAGACGGCAAACTAAATAAAATGGTTTTACCACAACAGCATTAAACACATTACTTTTTGTGCCAAAACAAACACAAGCGTATTAAGTCTTAAACATTAAAATCAGAAGAAACCACTGATTCAAACATAAATCTGTGCAAAACAATGTTAAATCCCACGCAGATGTGGTCTGCCCATTCGAAGGGTTTATTTTCCATGGGCTGAAAATAAACCTAAATACGATTAAGTGTTGGACTACCCACCAATAGAGAAATAGGGTGCAATAGTTATTTCATGAAATCTCAATAAAATAACAAAGGTCTTCATTAAATAAATATTCTTGTAAGTACAAGCCCTCCACAAAAATAACAAACACTGGTCAGCTCTCATGACTTGAGCTAAATGAAACTACTTTAACTATAGTATTTATTTAATGAAGGCCTTTTTGTTGGCTTATTGAGATATATTGGTATAGCTGATGAAAAAGGGGGGGACTTAAATACCAGCATGAACCTATTGGGCCATTTCTGCTATTGACCATTACAAGTTTAGTCAAAATAACCCTTCAACTTTAATGTCCAAACTAAACGAAAGCACCCCTGGCACTGCAGCTACAAAGCTGCTGGCAAAATTTCTCTTGTATATGCTGGGCAATGCATGTTAATAAGTAAGCTGCGCCATGATTTCAAAAATCCACATTCTGAATTGCTTATCTGAAGGTTGTGAAATAAACACTTCTGTCAAAGATAGTTGTTAATGGAGAGGGAATAGGTCCAGGGGTGAGGAATTTTAGCTACAAGGTTAGGTTGAAGCTGGGGTTGCTCTCGTGATGGGAGATTTGATAGAGGTGGACAAGATTATGACAGATTTAAACAAGGTAGACAAGGAAAAGCTGTTCCCATTAATTGGTCACACAAGGACTAAGGTCACAGATTTAAAGTTTTAGGCAAGAGTAGCAGAGCGAAATGTGAAAGAACTTACTTTATGCACCAAGTGGTATTGACCTAGAGTTCGCTGCCTACAAGGGTGCTGGAAGCAAAGACCAATGATTTCAAAAAGGAAACTGGATGGGCAGTGGAGGGAAATAAACTTGCAGGGCCATGGGCATAGAGTGGGGGAAAGGGACTGACAGGATTGCTCGACAGAGCTGACAAGAACTCAACGAGCCAAATCGCCTCTTTCTGTGCAGTAATGATTCTATGAAGGATTCTGTTACCTTACCTATCATCCAATATCATTTGTATTATAATGGCATATGTCATACTTGATCCTTTTAGCCTTTCACACAGGAGAAAACCATTGAATGCCATTTCTAACACCTACTTTTCTGTTCTTGCATATTGCTAAGCTACATCTTTCATGAATCAGAGGGATCATCGTCCACTGTAGAAACTGAGGATGTTTCAACAGCTGTTTCAGAATGTCTCTCTTTTTGCAGAGTTCTTTATGTTAGCATATGCTTGTTGAAACAAGATATCAAATGGCCAAAGTCTGCATCTTTTTCAAGAAGTCATTTATTCCTACAGCAACAATGGAACAATTTGCTTTCTCTAAATGTGTACAAGATGAGAAAATCTAATCACCCCTTTGTTTAAATGATTATTGGTTGCCACTCTGAGGACAAATTCCATCCAACATAAAAGCATTTAATGGTGTTTTATCTATCTATATTGCCTATCAATGACTTCATTTCATTTCCGACACCCAAAGTTGAATGCGCCCAAAAGAACAAGTCTAAAGCTCAACACTAATGGAAATTATTGCCTTGTATGAGTCGGAACGGCATCAAATCAGTTCACAGTGAACATATATCCACAATAAAAAAGCTAATCCTATATTCTGTAGCTTCAGTACCTAACTACAACTAAAACACATTTAGGACAGTGAACAGAAGGTTGAGAGACTGTGGAATGCATTACCAGAGTTGGTGATTGAAGCAGGGACTTACGTCAACATTTAAGAATAAGTTATGACAGGTGGTTGAAGGAAAAGGAATAAAAGAATGTGAACAGAGCTAGCATATGGCATTAGACCACAGCACAAGTGGAGAATAAACATCAACAGCCTGTTTTTTTGTTGAAATATTGCATAATTCAAATTAACCTGCAATGTAATAAACACACATTACATTCAAGACTGCTTGCAATTTTACATTCAGAACAGCTTTTTTAACTTGAACCATTGACCATTACAAGTTGTTTAACCATAGACCAACAGCTGACTGGTCAACAAAAACTATTTCACTCGGCAATCAGCACTAGCACAAGTAAAATGATTGCGTTTCCCAACAATCTAAGTACACGGTGTAAGTTCAACTATAAGTCAACTGACAGTCCCTTAATACTTTAATTTCAGCAGAAGCAATGTCTGTGAATTGCTGACAGTTAAAGTTAATTAGCTATGCAGGCAAACTGCTTTTATTGCACAAATCCACTGGCCTCCAAAAATTAGATAAAAACAAAAAACTGCGGATGCTGGAAATCCAAAACAAAAACAGAATTACCTGGAAAAACTCAGCAGGTCTGGCAGCATCGGTGGAGAAGAAAAGAGTTGACGTCATGACAACTCGAAACGTCAACTCTTTTCTTCTCCGCCGATGCTGCCAGACCTGCTGAGTTTTTCCAGGTAATTCTATTTTTGTTTTGGGCCTCCAAAAATTGTCAGATCATCAATGTGAATCCAAAACCATTAAATGATGCATGTTGACATGGGAGTACCAATGCAAAATACCGTACAACCAGAAACAAAATCTGATACCCAGTACATTCAAATGTCTGTCTAAACCAATTTGGGCAAATGGATACCAATCAAGAAGCAAGGTATCTCCTTGCTGGACTTACAGAATAACAATTTGCATTTATGTAACACTTTTAACACAATAAAATGGCCCAAGGCCCTTCACAGGAATGTTACTCTTATCCTCGCCCCTTTCTCCAGCTCCTCATGTGTTCTCCAAACTCATCTCGCCCATGAGATGCAAATCAAGCTCCCTAAATCCAATTAGGTCAAACAATATAGACAATCTAAATTCTATTTCTAGCCCACGTGCAAATTGAAATTTTATATGCTTCTTTCTCCGAAGGCACTGTCTCTCTCCGCCAGTCCCTTTCAAAACTACTGTTGTATCAACCCGTCTTCAAAAAACAATATACCCTCAACCCCTGCTCTTGGAAACTACTTCTGATCCTTGTTCTACACCCTCACCTCTCTTTCAAAATGATCGTTCTGTATCATCCTCCCAAGTATGATAAAAATTTTCTCACCGACATTTCTTCACTGCTTTCCTCCTTCAGCCCCCACACCAAACAACTTCTCATCCTGTGATTTCAACCTTTTACTCAACTCATTATGTTCTCTCTCCTGAATTCACTGCCCTCCTATCATCCCTCTCTCCACGAAAACTCCCCAACTCATATTCAGGGCCAACCCCTTGAAATTGCCATCTTGGTGGTCTTGCTAGTCCTGATGTAACAATTACAGATAAGGCCATCTCTGAACACTTCCTTGTATCACTCACTATCAACATGCTCCTTCCATGCCCCAACTCTACCTCCTCCTTTATCTGTCCCTGGAAGAAAACGATACTGCAATTCATATGCAACTGCACTTTCAAAATCCCAACTAGACAGCCTTTGGCTCTCTGTTTGCCACAGCATTTCTAGAGCCACTGATTCACTCAACTGCGCCCTCACCTCACCTTTGACATCCTTGCCCCAGCCGTCACCCTGGCCATTCCCCCTGAAGTCCAAGGAGCGCAGATTTAAAGGAAATGGCAGACAACAGATTTAAGTAATCCATCGCCAGATCTGGCTCAACCACTTAAAACATCAGGTCCTGCTTTCATCTGTTAAAACTGCTCACCATTCCAGGATCATTCTGGAGTGCAAAGGTAACTCCTGCTTCTTTTCTCCACTGCAAGCCATCTTCTTATAACCCTCTCCCCTCCATCCTCACCTCCAGTAATGAGCGAAGAGCTCAGGGGCTTCTTTGTCACTAAGATCAAGACAAACTGATAAGCTGTCTCTGCCACATCTCTTATTTCTACAAACCCACCTGGTCATACTTTCTGCGATGCTTCTTCCTGCCTAGCCCTGATCCTGCATCTTTCTCCAGTTAGTCTCCCATCTCCCTTCATGCCCTCTCTGAGCTCATCTTGTTCATGAGCTCCACTACCTGCTCCCACGATCCCATTCCAACTAAACTGATCATCCAACTTACCCTCCTGACCCCCATGTTAGCTGATATTATACACAGTTCTCGCTCTTCAGGTGTTGTCCCTTTCTTTTATAAATCTGCTGTCCTCACCCCTCTCCAAAAAAACTAACCCTAGGCTCCACTGTACATGTAAGCTACCGTCACATCTTTTTTTTTAAAATTCATTTACTGGGTGTGGGTGTCGCTGGCTAGGTCAGCATTTATTGCCGATCCCTAATTGTCCTCGAGAAGGTGGTGGTGAGCTGCCTTCTTGAACCGCTGCAGTCCATGTGGTGTAGGTACACCCACAGTGCTGTGAGGGAGGGAGTTCCAGGATTTTAACCCAGCGACAGTGAAGGAACAATGATATATTTCCAAATCAGGATGGTGAGCGGCTTGGAGGGGAACTTCCAGGTAGTGCTGTTCCCATGTACTTGCTGCCCTCGTCCTTCTAGATGGTAAAGGCCGTGGGTTTGGGAGATGCTGCTTAAGGAGCCTTGGGCAACTTCTGCAATGCATGTTGTAGATGGTACACACTGCTGCCACTGCACATCGGTGGTGGGGGAGAGTGAACGTTTGTGGGTGGGGTACCAATC
The DNA here is from genome assembly GCF_017639515.1 of Carcharodon carcharias. Taxonomy (NCBI): domain Eukaryota; kingdom Metazoa; phylum Chordata; class Chondrichthyes; order Lamniformes; family Lamnidae; genus Carcharodon; species Carcharodon carcharias. Next base: position 13,743,943 of record NC_054473.1, read on the forward strand.
AAGCGTGCTGCTTTGTCCTGGATGGTATCAAGCTTGAGTATTGTTAGAGCGGCACTCATCCAACCCTCTTTTCCTCTCCAAAGTCCTGGATAATGCTGTTGCTTTTCAAATCTGTTCCCATCATTTTCAGAGCACCACATTTAAATCTCTTCATTCAAATTTCCACTCCTGACACAGTAACAAAGCGGCACTTATCAAAGTCACAAATGACAACCTATGTGACTGCGACAAGGTAAACTATCACTCCTCATCCTGCTCAACCTGTCTGTAGCCTTTGTAATGGTTGACCACACCATCTTGCACCTGCGCCTCACCATTGTCCTCCAACTGGGTGAACCCACTCTTATCTTGCTAATCGTAGCCACAGAATCACTTGCAATGTCCTCCCTACCTGCACCGTTACCTCTAGCATCCCCCAAAGATCTATCCTTGGCCCTCTTCTATTTCTCATCTACATGCTGCCCCTCAGCGACAGTGAAAGTTAGTTTTTACATGTACCCTGATGGCACCCGGTTCTACCTCACCATCACCTCTCTCAACTCCTCCACTGTCGCTAAATGATGTGATTGCTTATCTGACATCCAGTACTGAATGAGAAATCTCTTCCAATTAAATAATAGGAAGACTGAAGCCATTGTTTTCAGTCCTTGCTCCAAACTCCTTTTCCTAACTATTGACTCTATCCCTCTCCATCGCAACAGTGAAAGAGTAAGCCCGGCTGTAGGCAACCTTGGTGTCACATTTGATCCCAAGATGAGCTTCCAATCTCATATTTGTGCCTTCATAGTTTAAGAATAAGAGGTCTACTTTTTAAGGCAGAGATGAGGAGAAATTTTTTCTCTTGCGAGTTGTTAGTCTGTGAAATGCTCTTCCCCAGAACGTAGCAGGGGCTGGGTCGTTAGATTTATTCAAGAATGAGTTAGATAGATTTTTGATAGACAAGGGTGTCAAGGGTTATGGGCGACAGACAGGAAGGTGGAGCAAAGATTACAAACAGATCATCCACAATCATACTGATTGGCAGAGTAGGCTCAAAGAGCCAAATGGCCTACTCCTGCTCCTAAGTCCTACGTTCCATCACTAAGACAGCCTATTTCCACCTCCATAACATTGCACAACTTTGCAACTATCTCAACGCATCTGCTGCTGAAACCCTCATTCATGCCCCCGTTACCTCCAGACTTTACTATTCCAAAGCATTCCTGGCATTCCTCCCACATTTTACCTCCATATACTTGAGGTTACCCAAAACTTTGCTGTCTGTATATTAACTGGCAGCCCACTGCCGTGTCGCCCCAGTGCTTGCTGACCTACACTGGTTCCCTCCCACCAAGCAACATCTTCACTTGAAAATTCTCATCTAGTTTTCAAATCCTTCCAGGATCTTGCCCCTCCCTATCTCTGTAATCCCCTCCAGCCCCACAACCTTGCGATATCTGTGCTCCTCTAATTCTGGACTCTTGCGATTTCCCAATTATTATTCCTCCACCATTGGTGGCCGTGCCTTCAGTTGCTTCAGCCCCGAGTTCTGGAATTCCCTCGGTACATCTCTCTGCCTCACTTTCATCCTTTAAGGCACACTTTAAAGCCTTTCTTGACCAAGCTTTTGGTCATCTGATCTAATATCTCCTTATGTGGATTGCTGTAATACTTTTTTTAAATACTCCTGGGAAGCACCTTGCGATACTTTGTTACTCTAAAGGCGACATTATATAAATATAAGTTGTTTTGCCATTGTTTGATCTGCAACTTCTTTTCTCATCCCTTAACAAGTTACTCCCTTCCAGATCTGAGCCCATCTCTCTCATAACTCCAGTCACATTTCCTTTCCTCCCACACATCACCAAAATGAATCTAACCAAAGTCATAAATCATTTTCCCTGCACATTATTCTTCCTCGTTCATTATGCAGTCTTCAAAATGGTCAACCACACAATCCTCGTCTAATGAATGTCCTGCAGCGGTTCCTCCCTCAGTTCTGTTCTTATCTATCTAACCAAAGCCAAACTACCTGTACCAATATAAAAGCAAAAAACTGCGGATGCTGGAAATCCAAAACAAAAATACCTGGAAAAACTCAGCAGGTATGGCAGCATCTGCGGAGAGTAAATGTTTCGAGTCCATATGACTCTTCAACAGAACTAGCCTCTCTTCCCACTTAACAACATGGGAGTGACCCTCCCTACAATAATCCATCTCTAGGCTCTCCCACTTCCTTATCTACATGCTGTCCCTTGGCCATTTGGTATGTCAATGTGGGACCAGTTTCCACTTAGAAAATGATGACACTGACAAAATCCACACAAACAGGAGGTCAGCGTTCACTTGTAGTTTACAACTGACCTTCAGTGATACAGCAATTTAAACATCAGGATGAGGAGTTCACATTTAATACTGTAGATGATATGGAGCCAGCGTAGGTCAGCAATGATGGGGATGATGGATGAGCAGAGCCATAAAGAGGGAAATAATGCAGGGATTGGCTTTTGGACAGTTGAGAAAAATATTTTCCTTTTGTATCAAGTACTATTTGTCTATATTTCCACTGAATGCAAGGAAGAAAGTGTTCAGTTGCTGAAGAAATCATCATGGGCCATTTCTTATTCTAACGATAAGAATTTTATTTGATTTGACCTGAGAAAGGCAGTGTTTGAGATTTTCCAGGCCTGCTGTCTTGGCAGGTTTACAGCATGCATGTGTAAGATTCACCACTTTTTTTTTTCTGAAAATCTGGTACACAAACAAAAGCCCTTCTAACCTGAGTGACATTTTGCTGTATGAAATCCAGCTCCCAAAACATAAGAGGAAACCAACAACTTGCCATTCAGAAACCACTTTGTCTAATATTGGACAAACATTTTTGTGCCCTAGCCAAACATGTTTACAATGACTCATCGATTTTCCTTGCACAGATAGGCTTGCATAATACTAAACCACCCAATGTTCTAGTCTGCATATGACAACGGCGAGCCCCAGTCCTGCTTGAAGCATTTGGCACATAGTACAGTTTACCTATTGTTACAGCTACTCTCATTTGTCAACTTATGCAAATAAAAGATTAAGTCATTTCAAACGATATTACAATCCTCCCAGGTGAGCAAAATTCAACAACCACAGATTCAGAATTACCTGGAAAAACTCAGCAGGTCTGGCAGCATCAGTGGAGAAGAAAAGAGTTGACGTTTCGAGTCCTCATGACCCTTCCACAGAGTCATGAGGACTCGAAACGTCAACTCTTTTCTTCTCCGCCGATGCTGCCAGACCTGCTGAGTTTTTCCAGGTAATTCAGTTTTTGTTTTGGATTTCCAGCATTCGCAGTTTTTTGTTTTTAAGCACAGATTTACCTGGCTGAATCTATTTGCTCATAATTCTATTTTCTTACAACATTAGAGCAATTATTTAGGAGAGATTGTTGAAAGTACAATTGGCCATTATTTTTGTGAAAATAAGAGAAATTTTTTTTTTTTAAAGCAATTAGGTCTCAATTTGAGCCACAAATGTCCGTGGACAAAAGTCAAAATCATGATTTGAATTAAAGAAAGAAAAGAAAAACTTGCATTTATATAGTGCTGTTCATAACCACTGGATGTCTCGAACAGCTTTACAGCCAATACTTTTTGAAGTACAGGTGTAGTCACTGCTTTAATGCAGGAAACAAGACAGCCTCAGCAAACTCTCACAAACAGCAATGTGACAATGACCAGATAAGCTGTTTTTTGTGATGCTGATTGAGGAATAATTTAGCCAGGGCTCCAGGGTATAACACCTTTGCTCGTCTTCAAAATAGTGAAATGGGTTCTTTTACCTCCACCTGAGTAGGCAGATTCTTATCCAAAAGATTGCACCTCCAACAATGCAGTGCTCCCTCACGTCTGCACTGGAATGTCAGTCTTGATTTTTGTGCTTAAGACCTGAAGTGGGACTTGAAGCTGGAATCTTGTGACTAGAGGCAAGTGTGCTATCAACCAAGCCACACCATGCACAGCTGAATTAGCAAAACAACATGGGGCTGAATTCTGCCTTTGACGGGCAGGCCTGACCGACTCAGTGGCAGGCAGGCTGCCGATCGCTGTCACCGAAACGGGATGTGGCGCTATTTTGCGCGGGTGGGCCAATTAAGGCCCGCCCAGCAGGTTTGCGACTCCCGTGTACATCGGGAAAATCCAATTGGCAGCGGGCATGTTCAGATCGCTGATTCCAATGGGGAACCGGCAGTCTGTATAAAGAGCAGCCAGGCAGCCTCCTTTAGGCTGTTCATCATGGCCACTCAAAGGGAAGGACATCGTTTTGGGAGGGGGGGGGGGTTGCAGGCTGCAGGATAGGCCAGCGGGGAGCTACTGTGCCCCTCGGTTCTCAGATGCCTGCCTTGCTGTCCTCCTCCAAGAGGTGTCCAACCATCGGGATGTCTTGGTTTCAGAGGATAGGAGGAGGACCCCCCACATCACCAGGCAGGCGAGGCAGGAGGTGGCAGAGGCTGTAAGCTCCCAAGACAATGTGCGGCGCACGGGAACACAGTGCCGCAAGGGCTCTGGAAGGGTGAGTGCCATGTCAGCCTTGGCCATTTGGCCCAGCAGGTAGCCTTAGCCTTTGAGGCCACCCTCCCCCACCGGCATCTTAGTGTCGTTAGTGCATTGGGCATTTGGTGCACGTTGGGTGGGCAAACAGATAGTGACCATGCTTACATCAGCCTTAGTGGTTAAGGAGAAGATGGGCTCTGCCTGCAGCATATGTTGGTGTTTGTTGCATTTGGGTAGTCTGGGGGCAACCTGCAGGGGTGGCAGCTCGACACATACTCAGAACTCCAACACATGGCTTATTGATGGTGATGAGATGGTGCAAGGAGAGCCTCAAGGTATCGTGGCCAACAGCCATCTGCTGGCCTCGGCGCCGCACATAGTTGTGCCTCCTTGCCATGGGCACTAAGACCCGTGTGTTATTCAAAGTGATGGATACCAAATGTGTCCAACGTGTCTGTTGGGGGAGGGGGTTGGGAGCAACCATACTATTTTCTGGGGACTAATCCCCAGTAGTGTGGACAGGAGCCACTGGAGGCCTCAGATGGGCCACTGTGGTTGGGGTGCGGCATGCACGTGCAGAGTACATGAGCGATCAGACCCAATAAATGCTCTTCCCTATTCTGCAGGCAAAAACAGACAACAATATGAGGAAGCAGCAGCAGACTGGTGGTGGGCACGCCGTGCCGCAGCACCTCACCACCTATGAGGAGCAGGCCATGGAGTTGGGGAGGAGGCAGGCGGCCAGGGCAGTAGGTGTCAGCGAGGCTGGGTGCAGCGGCCAGGTATTTGAGGGCCACATTCCCATCCACTCTGTCTCCCCACCATCCAAAGCACTGATGGTTGCTGTAATTGTTAATGCAGCAACACTGCTCATTCACAGACTGATACACTCAGACGTGTGGGTCATACCCTCGGCCTCTTGAGGATGCGCGTCTCTAGCGCCTTTCAAAGTCGCTTTATCCCATTTATAACCACTATCCCTGTGGCATCGCTGCTGCACATCCAAAGACTTATTGCATCTTAGCAGGGTTTGTACCTCTACCCCCTTTCAGCCAGTGCATCCCACATTATTCTGTCCAAAAGGTCCTCAGCACCTCACCTGTCAATCTCATGGCTCTCAGATTAAATAAATGCCACCACATTAGTCATCTTGACACCAAGGGGAATTGTCACCTTGTGTCCACCTGTTCTATGCCCTTCATAACGGTATGAAGATCAATAATGTGACAAGCCAATCTCCTGGGCTCCACAACAAATGTCGCAAGTGTATGCAATGTTTCCTCATCACTCCAACTCTCCAGGCCAGCATGCATCCAGGTCAGGTACCTCTGCACTCTCCCCACTCCAATGCCATCCCTCCCATGAAGCACATGTCACAACTGGACGCAGAAGTGTAGATGTGGCCTCGACAGCGTTTTCTGCACTTGCAACATGACTTCCCTTTTCCTACATTCTATTCCTCAGCTAATAAAGGCACGTCATAAGGCACCTTGTTGAACGCCTTATGTTCCTGTTTTGCTGCCTTAACAGGTCTGCCCAGCAAGATCCCTGTAATTGTCGTGATGTCCCACGGTCCTACCATTACTCATGTTTTCCCGTACCTTGCTTTTCTTGCCCAAGTGCTTATTGAACACTTATCCACATAACATTCCATGTGGCATTCCTTAGGCCATCTGACCAGCCTGTCTGTCGGAGCATGTAATGTTTGGGCCTCCTCTTGACTATTTACCACCCCACCAATGTTCGTCTCCTTCGATTCTTGAAGGGTGAGCGACTTATGAGGTTTGGGGGGAGGGGGAATGGGAAGGAAGGGATGAAAGGTGTTACTGACTGAACGCTAACTGATGCACTGTCCTTTTTGTTAATTTCTGCATCACCACCTCATGGCCGCTCCCAACACGTCCGGAGCCCCTCCTCCACACCTGAGGGCCAAGACTTGCATCTTTTGTCACATCATTTCAGCCAGCCAGTAACCAGCACAGCGACAAACACTTCGGTGGGGAATATAACGTCAGCTAGTGTCCCAGGGCACAGTGGAGAGGGCACTTCACAATCGCTGGAGGAGATGGCACGGACAGAGTGCTGATGGCGCCAGCAACCGGAGGACTGCAGGGGACCAGGCACATGCTGAGTTCGGCAGTGATGATGTGCCTCTGGAGATGTCACCAATGCAGCTGCTGCAGGACAAGCGGCAGGTTGCACGGGAGCATCTGGCAGGGTTGCATGAGGATGTGCTTCAGTTGGTCTCTGGGGTGGAGGAATCCAGGCAGAGTGTAAGTGAAGGCATGAACCTCAGGACAGAGCTTCAGGCTTCCTCCACTGACAGATGGGTGACACTCATGGAGAGGGGCTTCAATCGGATTGAGACTCTTCTGATTGGGTTACGCTCTGACCTACAAGCCCTCACACCACTCTGTGCCCATCCATCTGCGGTGAGCAGGGAGGTCCAATGTGATCTCACATCGGCGCAGCAGCTGCCTGTCGTCGCTGCGAGCTCCTCTCAGGGCACTCCAGATGAGGGCAGCATCTCCTCCGCTCCTCTGCCAGTGACCGTTGTATCCGTTGAGGCTGTGACAACTGGGGAGGTGCCAGTTCTGGAACTGGCCACTTCCTCCCAGGCGGGGCCATCACAGGCTCCATGGGCCAGAGGACACCCGCCAAGGTCATCGAGGCCAACAGGACAGCAGAGTCAGCAGGCTGTCTCACAAGCCACTCCGAGTGATGGGGCAACACCTAGATATAGCATCCGCAAACGTAAGCACAAGGCACGTTAGGCACTCCATGGGTACACCACTGATGATTTTGTGTTGGCCCTAGATTAGGGAAAAATATACATATGTATGTCTGAGCGACATTTGTGTTTTATTTTGGTGGCAATGAAGTCCACTTTTCTGACTATGGCTGAGGGTGTTTCCTTTGTGCTGCATTTGTATGTTTCACAGACATATCATGACTGTTTGAGTGGACATTGATGTTTTTGTATTAAGCCCTTAGTTGCAGCTGATGAGGTGGAAGATGTAGCACCTAAGTGCCACGTGTGGAAGCGCCAGGCAATGCTGGTCCTGCTGATCAAGCTGAAGTTTCGTTGGATTAAAGTGTCCCAGGTGTCCCTGCCTCCTTGGTGTAGTAGCGGGTCGGCGTGCTGCCCCTCATCATTGCCCTGTGCCTCCTCATCCTCTGAGCCACTGCTGGATTCATCTTGTGCAGCCTCATCCACTGCTTCAAGGTCTTCATCGTCAACTGCATCCCCCCTGTCCAGCGCAAGGTTGTGCAGAGCACAGCATGCTACCACTATCAGAGAGACGTGATCTGGGGGGTACTGGAGTGCGCTCCCTGAGCGGTCCAGGCAACGGAAGCGCACCGTGAAAAGACCGATGGCTCTCTCCACCACAGCCCTTGTGGTGCCGTGGCTCCTATTGTAGCGCTCCTCAGCTTCTGTTCTTAGATGGCGAAGAGGCGTCATGAGTCACCTTCTGAGGAGATAGCCCTTGTCACCCCCCCAGCCAACCATCCAGCTGAGCCGGAGCACTGAAGAGCCCCAGCAGCTGGGAGTGCCTGAGGATGTAGGCGTCGTGGGAGCTTCCTGGGTACCTTGCAAAACTTGTAGAATCTACATCCTGTGATCACACACTATCTACACGTTCATGGAGTGGAAGCCCTTCCTGTTGACAAAGGCACCGGGCTCACCTGCTGGCGCCTTGATGGCCACGTGTACAGTCTATTGCACCCTGGACACGGGGGAAGCCAGCAATGGCCACGAAGCCTCTGGCTCGCTGTATCAGACTTGCCTGGTTGCAGCGGAAGTGGATGAAGGTCAATGCCCGTCTGAACAGAGCGTCTGTAACCTGCTTGACACAAGTGTGGACAGCATATTGGGAGATACCACAAAGATCATCCACTGACCCCTGGAAGGAGCCAGAGGCATAGAAGTTGAGGGCAGCTGTGACCTTTAGAGCCACTGGCATGGGGTGTCCACCCATAAAGTTAGGGGAGATCTCAGGGCCAATCATCTGACAGATATAGTTGACTGTCTCCCTTGAAAGACGGAGCCTCCTTCGGCACTGCACCTCAGTCATATTGAGGTTGCTGCTTTACCGCCTGCATACCCTGGCAGCAGGACAGTGGTGTCTTCTGCAGCCCCTTTCACCTTGGACAACCTCTTGGCCCTGCGCCCCTTGCGCCTGCGCCTGGCCTCCCAAAGGTGGCTCCCCTGGAGGCTGATTGTCCACTCCTGGCCTCCTCCTTATTCTATCCCTCCCTTCCTCCTCAGAGGAACTGCCTCCAGGGGAGATGTCATACCCAAGCTAAATGAAGGCCTCCGGAAAGCTGCAGGCCCGATAAAGATTACTGAGTGCAGACTGGTGAGCTGAAGCTTCAAAGTACAGAGAAATCTGCTGGAAATCGATTGAACTGCTAACAATCACACAGGCAAGTTTAAAACACTTTCTGCATTAAATACTTCAGAAAAAAACATGAACAACCCCTCTGAGCCCACATATCCCACCTGTGGATGAGGTTTGTTAAAAAATCAGTTATCCGCCTGCCCGTTGAGCCCATGCACCAAGCCAAAGTTCACACGGGCTCCTCAAAATCGGCTTCAATTTCCGAGTTAAGGGCCTTAACACGTGCGACCTTTTAAGCGCTGACATGCGGATCCGTCACCCGTGCGTCAGCCATAAAATTCAGCCCATGGCATCACTCTGGCAGCCATCAGCAAACCAAATAGCTTCAATGATGAAGCAAGTCTGAATTTAAATAAAACAGTTGCACGCTTCGAAACTGTTGGAGCAGAATGTCTTAAACAGCTATAATCAACAGCTGGTATAAAATTCCAGAACAAATTTCATTGGGCAGGTCATCAAAATTTCAGAATAAAATCGGGTCCATCAATCATTCAGTTAACTTGAGATAGATTAGGAAGTGAAAAGGTTTCATGCCATAACTCATAAGGAAATGGTCAGAAAAGCCAACTAACCCCGGAAATCACAAGTGAACATCTTTCACCAATTCTACCTGTATTATTTCAGAAGTGCTCGCCTTGAGATGTGTTCAACTTTGATTGCACTAGGTTTTTTCCCTATAAGTTCCCATGTATGGACAATCCACAAGTGTACCAGCTGACTCCTCAACTGAATTTGAAAAATATATGCATTAATGAAAATTTCACCATCTTAAATTTACATCCCACAGTGAAATATTGTAGTTGTATAGTGAGGTTGATAATGGAGATAAGGTCTCTCATGATATTTTCCATCATTTGTACTACAACTCCCACTGACCTGCCTTTATTGCTATATAGCCCTTAATACCACCCCTCCATCCCCACTCAATCAACCTAGCTCTAGTTTTAAGGTTATACGCCTTGTTCTGGAATCCTCCAGAGGAAACGGTTCCTTTCTATATATCCCATCAATTCCTGAGATCGTCTTAAACACCTCAATTATATCACACCTTAATCATCCATACTCAAGCAAATATAAGCTTCATCTATGCAACCTGTTCTCGCAATTTAACCCTTTTAGCCGGAATGTTCCATGATACTGATATTGCAACCCCCAAAGGCCAAAATGTTCTTCCTGAGGTCTTATGTTCAGAACTGAAGACAGTACTTAAGATGCGATCGAACCAGAGGTATATACCACAGCAACATGATATTCACCTCTTTTGTGCCACCTGCTTGAGATCAAGGCCAACACTCCAATACCTTACTCGAATATGCCCGGCCACTCAAAGACTGAGCAATCACAGTCCACTGGGGTAACAAGCTCTCTAAAAATTTTACACATTTCAATGAGATGAGCTTCCCCCAGTTACTTATTATTCAAAAAATCTGATATATAGCTTTGTTTGCAAAGAGCCTCATTCCCACATTGAACTTATCTGTCAGTTTTGCCCATACAATCAATCAATCTCCCTTTCCAACTTTGTTTCCACTGACACTGTTTACTGTGCCACCTAAGTTGGTGTTGACAGCAAATGGGAAATGCTGATCTCCATTCCTTCATCAAAGGTCATTGATAAAGAAAGTGAAAAGCTGAGGCCCCAGCACAGATCCCTGGGAGACACTAGTCACATTTTTTTTTATTCATTCACAGGACGTGGGCTTCGCTGGATGGGCCAGCATTTACTGCCCATCCCGAGTTGCCCTTGAGAAGGTAGTGGTGAGCTGCCTTCTTGAACCAATGCAGTCCATGTGGTGTAGGTACATCCACAGTGCTGTTAGAGAGGGAGTTCCAAGATTTTGATCCAGTAACAGTGAAGGAACGGTGATATATCAGGATGGTGATGGAGGGGAACTTACAGGTGGTGATGCCCTTGTCCTTCTAGATGGTAGCGGTCGTGGGTTTGGAAGGTGCTGTCTAAGGAGGGTTGGTGAGCTTCTGCAGTGCATCTTGTAGATTGTACACACTGCTGCCACTGTACATCAATAGTGGATGTGGTGCCAATCAAGCAGGCTGCTTTGTCCTGGATGGTGTCAAGTTTCTTGAGGTGTTGTGGGAGCTGCACTCATCCAGGCAAGTGGGGAGTATTCCATCAGACTCCTGACTTGTGCCTTATAGATGGTGGACAGGCTTTGGGGTGTCAGGAGGTGAGTTACTCATCGCAGGATTCCTATTCTCTGACCTGACCTTGTAGCCACAGTATTTATATGGCTAGTCAAGTTCAGTTTCTAGTCAATGGTAACACCCAGGATGTTGATAGTGGGGGATTCAGTGATGGTAATGCCATTGAACATCAAGGGGTGATGGTTCAATTCTCTCTTGTTGGAGATGGTCATTGCCTGGCATTGTGTGGCGAATGTTACTTGCCACTTGTCAGCCCAAGCCTAGATATTGTCCAGATCTTGCTGCATTTGGACAAGGACTGCTTCAGTATCTGAGGAATCATGAATGATACTGAACATTGTGTAATCATCAGCAAACATTCCCACTTCTGACCTTATGTTGGAAGGAAGGTCATTGATGAAGCAGCTGAAGATGATTGGGCCGAGGACACTATCCTGAGGAACACCTGCAGTGATCTCCTGCAGCTGAGATGCGTGATGCAACCATTTTCCTGTGTGCCATCTTGCCAACTGAAGTACTATAATCTCTACTCTTTCTTTCCTGTTTCCTAATCGATTTCCTGCTATCCACAATAGATTGCCTCTAATTTCCATACACTTTCCGTTTTGCCCACAGTCTAAATAAGAATAACCATCCTCAAAATTTAAGTCTCACCCCAAATGAAGAAATCTCGATCTTGCAAATTCGTTTATGAAAATGTTTGAAGGCTTTACATTTGTACATTTCAGCAATCCTTTCAAATTTCAGAATGGGAGAAAAATAAGCATAACAAAATGTTTAATATTTAATAAAATATACCATAACCTATAACTCATAGGTCTGCTGCACCTCTAAACTACAAAACTTCACTTCCAGTTGTCAAATTATGTAACACTTCAACATTATCATATAAATTCCTGTCTCTATTTATAACAGAAATGCCATTATCTAAACCTGTCACTAATCATACCCTCCTGCAGTAGTGGTACTGCAGCACCTTAGTTTTTGCATGTCTCCGCTTCTTAATCTGGGCTATATAGCAACTCCCATTCTCCCAATCAACTTCACTTTCCAAATTGCTATTGAATGAAAAAATAATATAAAATTGAAGTATTATAAAAATAAGCATACGTTAAATGGTGATTTGCTTGTATCTGCACACCCTAATCAAGTTATCTTCCTGCCCCTCTCCACCTCTAACTTATCAACTCAAGACTGCACTTGGCACCAATTCCCCACCTGCAGGACGGAATCTTGCACCATAGTGAGTTTGGGGATGGGGGAGTCCCTTAATCAGCGGGACAGCACTCTGCCACCACCTGACTTCCATCCTGTTGCCAGCTGAGACCCTTAAGTGGGCCATTAGTGTCCACTTAAGGGCCTCATTCTGCCACCACTGGTATTAACCCAGTGGCAGATAGGGGACTCGCCACATGGGGTGCATGACAAGCAAACCCATGCAGGGTTGCTTGCAGGTTCCCCAGCGTGGTGGTGGTTGGGGTGGGGGAGGTGTCCCTTGTGAAAAAGGCGCTCAGTGCCTGATGAAGCAGCCCAGCACTGGGAATCAGGGTGGTGCTTGCTGAGAGCCATCCCCTTGCCCTTGCTGCTGACCTCCCTCACTCCACGATCCCCTCCTGCCACCACTGACCTCTGGCCTGAGATCCAGTGATGATCATAGGCTTTGGGTGGATGTCATACTAGCCAAAGCCATCAGCCCTGGTGGCACTGACATTCAATAGAGCTGCTGGCGTCCGACTGGCCAGCAGCTCTCAGCTGGTGGGAGTACCGACCCCGGGTCCTTGACCCTGGGGGAAAGTCTATCACTAGCCTGTCAAATGCCTGCATGGAACAAGATGAGGTGGCCTTAGCTAAAAGAGGGGACACGGGGTCCTTCCAAATCTTCAGCCGGCGGCTGAGACCCCATCGCTTCCATACGGTTTCACCCACAATTGCACAGGTTTGTGTGCCTGTGTGGCAAAGGAAAATAGGACTGTCAGTCAGAACAGCTTATTAAAACAGATTGAACAATCTTGAGATAAAGGCAATAATAACAAGTGGAAATCACTGGCTGAAGCTTTGAAAATTGGTTAAAAACAAATAAAGTACAAGCGATGCATATACTTTGCATTTGACTTTAGAACATTCTTAAACTCATGTCAAATAATTTTGAAAAACATGACAAAAGAAGTGTCTTTAACAAGAAGTCACCTATCTGTTCAACACAGCTAATTTGTGCCTTGTCATGATCAGGAATGGCAATACTTTGATCCGATGTAAATAGGCTGAACTTTATGTGGTACAATTTAAAAATGAAATCTCTAACCGATATAGCTCTAGCATAATTAAATCATTCAACGCCCTACATCATATCAAAAATTTCCAATTCCCTGGCCCCAACCGCCTCCTCTTCACCATGGATGTCCAATCCCTCTACACCTCCATTCCCCCATCGGGATGGTCTGAGGGCTCTTCGCATCTTCCTCGAACAGAGGCCCGAACAATCCCCATCCGCCACTACTCTCCTCCGTCTGGCTGAACTTGTTCTCACACTGAACAATTTCTCCTTCAACTGGTCTCACTTCCTCTTATTAAAAGGTGTGGCTATGGGTACCCACATGGGCCCCCAGTTTTGTCTGTCTCTTTATGGGGTATGTGGAACATTCCTTGTTCCAGTCCTACTCAGGCCCCCTCGCACAACTCTTTCTCCAGTACATCGATGACTGCTTCTGTGCCGCTTCATGCTCTCGTCTAGATCTGGAAAAATTTATTAATTTTGCTTCCAATTTCCACCCCTCCATCATTTTCACGTGGTCCATCACTGACACTTCCCTTCCCCTCCTTGCCTCTCAGTCTCAATTTCTGGCGATAGACTGTCCACCAATATTCATTACAAGCCTACCAACTCCCACAGGTACCTTGAGTACATCTCCTCACACCCCACTTCCTGTAAGGACTCCATCCCATTCTCTCAGTTCCTTCGCCTCCATCACAACTGTTCTGATGATGCCACTTTCAAAAACAGTTCCTCTGACATGTCTTCCTTGTTCCTTAACCGAGGTTTTCCACCCACGGTGATTGACAGGACCCTCACCCGTGTCCGGCCCATCTCCCGCGCATCCGCCTTCACACCTTCCTCTCCCTCCCTGAACCATGATAGGGTCCCCCTTGTTCTCACTTATGACCCCACCAGCCTCCGCATTTAAAGGATCATCCTCTGCCATTTCTGCCAACTCCAGCATGATGCCACCACCAAACCCATCTTCCCTTCACCACCCCTGGCGGCATTTCACAGGGATCATTCCTCCGGGACACCCTGGTCCACTCCTCCATCACCCCCTACACCTCAACCCCCTCCCAATGCACCTTCCCATGCAACCGCAGAAGGTGCAACACCTGCCCCATTACTTCCCCCCTCCTCACTGTCCAAGGGCACAAACACTTCTTTCAAGTAAAGCAGCATTTCATTGGCACTTCCCTCAATTTAGTCTACTGCATTCGCTGCTCCCAATGCAGTTTCCTCTACATTGGAGAGACCAAACGCAAGCTGGGTGACCGCTTTGCAGAACAACTTCGGTCTGTCCGCAAGCATGACCCAGACCTCCCTGTTGCTTGCCATTTCAACACCCTGCTCTCATGCCCACATGTCCGTCCTTGCCCTGCTACAATGTTCCAGTGAAGCTCAACGCAAACTGGAGGAACAGCACCTCATCTTCCGACTTGGTAATTTACAACCTTCCGGATTAAGTATTGAGTTCAACAACTCTTTCCTCCATCCCCACCCCCTTTCCGATCCCCCTTTTTCCTATAATTTATATATATTTTGCTTTTCCCACCTATTTCCATTATTTTTAAATATATTTCCATCCATTGTTTTATCTCTACCTTTTAGCCTATTTCGATCCCCCCGCCGCCCACCAGGGCTATCTGTCCCTTGCTCGTCCTGCTTTCCACCCTTAACGTCCCCATTAGCATATTTCTTAGCTAAGTATCGCCACCGTCGACACCTCTTTGTCCTTATGTCTATGACATCTTTTGGCAATCTCCACCTATCACTGGCCCTCTATCCAGCTCTACCTGTCCCACCCCTCCACTTAAACCAGCTTATATTTCACCTCTTTTCTATTTTTCCTTAGTTCTGATGAAGCGTCATTCGGACATGAAACGTTAACTGTATCTCTCTCCGCAGATGCTGTCAGACCTGCTCAGTTTTTCCAGGTATTTTTGTTTTTGTTCTAGATATCCAGCATCCGCAGTATTTTGCTTTTATCTCCACAAAGGAAGATAGTTGTGGTTGTTGGAGATCAATCATCTCAGTTCCAGGACATTACTGCAGGAGTAGTGCCCTCGGCTCCAACATCTTCAGCTGCATCATCAATGACCTTCTTTCCATCCTAAGGTCAGAAGTGGGGATGTTTTCTGACGATTGCACAACGTTCAGCACCATTCACAACTCCTCGGATACTGAAGCAGCCCATGTCCAAATGCAGCAAGATCTGGACAATGTCCGGGCTTGAGCTGACAAGTGCAAGACAATGACCATCTCCAACAAGAGAGATTCTAACCATCACCCCTTGACATTCAATTGCAGCACCATCACAGAATCCTCCACTATCAACATCCTGGGGGTTACCATTGATCAGAAACTGAACTGGAATAGCCATATAAATCCTGATGCTACAAGGCCAGGTCAGGGGTTAGGAAGCCTGCGGTGAGTAACTAACCTTCTGACTCCCCAAAGCCTGTCCACCATCCACAAAGCATAAGTCAGGAGTTTGGTGCAATACTCCCCACCTGCCTGGATGAGTGCAGATCCAATAACACTCAAGAAGCTTGACACCATCCAGGACAAAACAACCCTCTTGATTGGCATTCCCATCCACAAACATACCCTTCACTACCCGATGCACAGTGGTAGCAGTGTGTACAATTTACAAGATGTAGTGCAGAAAGTCACCAAAGTTCCTTAGGCAGCACCTTCCAAACCGATGACCACTATCATCTAGAAGGAAAAGGGCATCAGACACATAGGAACACCACCAACTGAAAGTTTCCCTCCAAGCCACACACCATCCTGACTTGGAAATATATTGCGTTTCCTTCACTGGCGCTGGTTCAAAATCTTGGAACTCCCTTCCTAACAGCGCTGTGGGTGTACCTACATCTCATGGACTGCAGCGGTTCAAGAAGGCAGCTCACCACCACTTTCTCAAGGGCAATTAGGGATGGGCAATAAATACTGGTTTAGCCAGAGATGCCCACATTCCATGAATGAATAAAGAAGGTTCCCAGCTTCATTCCAGACTGCGATGATCTGTCAGGATCTGCACATATATTGCCATTTCTTCATAATCTCTGCATCAAAGTCATGGAATTCCTTAGCTAACAGCACTGTAAGAGTACCTTCAGCACACAGACTGCAACAATTCAAGAAAAAGATCCACTACTCACTTTGCCAAGACAACTGGGATGGGCAATAAACGGGCAAAGAATTAATTTGTAAGGGATTAGGTTGTTAGTGATCAGTGATTCAGGAGATGCATGCCAGTTCCAGTATTTGTCACTGTGCTACTGTCCTCCATGCTTGCTATGTTATTGGACTAGTAATTTGGAGGCCCAGACTAACACTCCAGTGACATGAATTCAAATGTTCCTGTGGCTGAAGCAATTTAAATTCAATTAACTAATAAAATCAGAACAAAATGCTCGTCATTAATAATGATCACGGAACTACTGGATTGTTCTAAAAATCCACACTTCAATAATGGCCCTCGAGGGAGGGAATCTGTCATCCTTACCCAGTCAGGGACATGTGACTCCAGACCCACAGCAACGTAGTTGACTCTTAATTACCCTCTGAAATGGCCTTGCAAGCCACATAGTTGTAGCAAAACACTACAGAAAAGTCAAGAAAGAATAAAACCAGCACTGACCTCGGCACCAGGAATGAGAAAGGAACACCCAACCCAGTCAACCCTACAAGGTACTTTTCACCAACATCTGGAGACTTGTTCCAAAATTGGAAGAGCTGCTCCACAGACTAGTCAAGCCTGACGTTCATATGCACTAAATCATACCTGACAGTGAGACTTAATCACCAGGTGTGGTGACAGAGTGGTATATAGTCAGGAGGGAGTGGCGGTTCAAGAAGGCAGTTCATCACCACCTACGCAAGGCCATGAGGGATGAGCAATAAATGCTGGCACAGCCAACAAAGCCCATGAATGAGCTTTTCTAAAAATGTATTTTTTAAATCCTTGGCATTGACTCCAAGCTCATGAACTCTCATGGCATCAGGTCAAGTTTGGGTAAGAAAACTTCCCACTGATCACCACTTACCGCAATCACTCAGTTGATGAATCAGTGCTCCATGTTGAACACCACTTGGAAGAAGAGGGTAGCAAGGACATAAAGGGACTTCAACACCCATTAGCAGAGTGGTTCAGTAGAAACAATACTGACTAACTGGCCAAGTCCTGAAAAACAAGCTGCCAGACTAGACATGTAGTGTAGTGACATGACATGTAGTGAGAAAACCAAAAAGGGGGAGAAACACAATCTCATCCTCACCAATCTACCTGCTGCAGGCACATCTGTCCACAATGTTATTGGTAGGAGTGGCCACCAGACAATTCTTGTGGAGACCAAGTTCCTTCTTCACACTGAAGACATCCTCAAAAAAGTGTTGTGGGGCAGTACCACCCTGGCTAAATAAGATAGACTTAGAACAGATCTAGCAGCACAAAACTGCGCATCCAAAAGGCACTGTGGGCCATTTGCAGAAGCAGAATTGTATTGAAATACAATCCATAAACTCATGGTATATCCCTCACTGTACCATTACCATCAAGCCAGGGGACTAACCGTGGTCCAATGAGAAGTGCAGGAGAGCATGCCAGGAGCAGCATGATGGAGACAGAGCTAAGCAATCCCATAATGAACGTATCAGATCAAAGCTCTGCAGTCTTGCCATACCCAGTCATGAAAGATGGAGGACAATTATACAACAACCAGAGGAAATGGCTCTAAAAACATACCCATTCTCAAATGATGTATTCTAATTGTAAGAAAATTTGAGAAAAAAAGAAATTTGTCACAAAAAACACAATTACACAGAAGCAAATATTTCTCTCATTGAGCACATATAGGAATTAACTCGGGATAAAATATCAGCACATCAAATGTTTCAAAAAATGCAGCTAAAATTCAGCACTGTAGAACTAAAGGAACAAATTAATAAATCTAACTATAGCCAGAACATAATCTTTCTCCATAAAGATGGAAAGCCCTAGCAGATTTAGATAAAGGTTTCACTTCAGCTACATCCTAGCTATTAAATCTTCCTTATGCTCTAATCCAAATCGCTCTTGTCCTTCAACAATGTTGCTGATATCATTTATAAAACCAAATGCTCAAATGGGTCATCTTACAGCATTAATTCATCTAGGTATGCCAAGGCTCTTTCCTTTAATAATAAATTATAACCTAAATTAAATAAATTGGGTTTAATCTAACATTTCTGTAGTGCAAATCCAATCTGATGTGGAAAGATTAAAAATCAGTGCAAGAAAAGCTTACCTGAAACCCTTCGGTTTAATCTGTTAATAATTGGTGCTGTAAGAAAAAAGAAAGAAACAACATTATTTATCTTCAACTGAATTTAGCATTTTTATGCAAACTCAATACAGCAAGTTAACTTATTTACAATAATACATGTCATTGCATCTTGGAGTTGGGTGGTTCCATATAGCAAATGAGTAAGCACTCCATGCTACGAGTTTTATCATGGACTTTTTTTATATTGAATAGTTAACAGGTTACATGCAAGATTTTAAAGTACTGTCAAGGCCTTGGTATGTGAAGTCAAAA
This sequence comes from Carcharodon carcharias, assembly GCF_017639515.1. Lineage (NCBI taxonomy): Eukaryota > Metazoa > Chordata > Chondrichthyes > Lamniformes > Lamnidae > Carcharodon > Carcharodon carcharias. Next base: position 13,762,871 of record NC_054473.1, read on the forward strand.
CCAAATGGTCCATGCTAACTTCCTCAATTCCAAAGGCAAACAGTAGAAAGCAAATACTGTGCATGCTGGAAGTCTGCAATAAAAACAGAAAATGCTGGAAAAACTCAGCAGGTCAGGCAGCATCTGTGCAGAGAGAAACAGAGTTAATGTTTCAAGGCTGTATGACTCTTCTTCTTTAAAGTGTTCACTGTACATTAGTGTCAATACGTCCATATTGAAACAGAGGATTCAAAAGCATCAATACATTAATTTTCAAATTATGTTGTTCCCTTGGTGCTGTACAAAAACCTACACAAGCTTGTGTAGGTCTTGTGCAAAATACGTGTAATGTGGAAGAGGAGACAGCCCAATATTTATCTTCTCCAAACATCTACTTCAGAGATTACGACTGGGAAAAAACACTGTTATTCTCCTAATAGTAATTAAATATTATAAATGTATATTTAAGACAACAAATATACACTCTGGTTCTGTAAATGCCAGCATGGAAATCACCTGAGAAAATGAGGCACTAAAATCTCAATGCAAGGTTCATATTTAATAGTTCACTTTTTAAAATATCTAGTTACAAAATTGAATTTCAGATTAGTCTGCCTGCTGTACGTCAGAGAATCAAGACCTCACGCTGTATATTTTCATAAAATATATATATCCTCATGGCTAATTTATAAAATTTTAAAAACTGGACACTGACCTTTTTAAAATGGCTGAAGTTATGTCTGTCAGTGACCCTGAACAAAAGGAGATAATCGACAGTTTCGAAGAAGCTTACACCTCATTATCTCTAGACAAACCTTAACGACACTCCTGTGGGCTGCAGAGACCAAATTCAACGAGAACTATACAAAGGCCATCTGCATTTCAGAACCCAGGCTGGCCAACCAGAGTCTAACAAAGAACCCTGCAACCTTCCTTTGAATTCTTAATGGCTAGGACATTTAACATTCTCGGGGACCCAAACGAGGAATACACATCCTTTGTCAAAGATGGTGTGGAGAGATGGGAGTCGTGTGACATGACCTCTAACTTGAGGAACCAGTTATACTGTCTTGCTGTACTAAAAAACTCAGTCTGTCATTTTTACCATCTACAAGCAACCGCACAGAAAAGGAAAACAAAAACAGAATTACCTGGAAAAACTCAGCAGGTCTGGCAGCATCGGCGGAGAAGAAAAGAGTTGACGTTTTGAGTCCTCATGACCCTTCAACAGAACTGTTCTGTTGAAGGGTCATGAGGACTCGAAACGTCAACTCTTTTCTTCTCCGCCGATGCTGCCAGGCCTGCTGAGTTTTTCCAGGTAATTCTGTTTTTGTTTTGGATTTCCAGCATCCGCAGTTTTTTGTTTTTAGCACAGAAAAGAAGCTCCCTCCAGGTTTGAATGGCTGGCCCCATCTACACTGTTTCAACTGGAGCTTCTGTATCATTGCCTACAAGACTGATTCATCTCTGCGTGCTTATCTCATCATGGAAGTCAACTCTACTGGAAAAGTGAATTATCCAGCATCAGTCAAGTCTGCCAACCTCAATGGAGGTTGACCTTTGATTCTGGACTCTGGGATACACATGAAACAAAAGTTATTTCTCTGTGGCCTTTACCCTGTAAGTCTTTCTTTCTCTATCCCTCTTTACTGTATTTGTGCGCAGGAGGCTATGTAGCAAACCCCCTCCCATGTTTTGAGTGTGTGAAACTAAACTAACCCTCTCAGTATATCCTATCTCGAGTTTTCTGTGGGGTTATCAATCGAAAACTGGATCACACCAAACTGAAGGGTTGGGAAACACGCCACCACTTATAAAGAGGGAAGCAAATCGAAACACCTTTCTGTTTACTGACAGGTGGAGGGAGGAGAAATCAGGGCCGTTTAAATTAACCCCCATCCTGTCCATAACACTGTAAATATCAGTGTTTGTAAAGTAAAGCTTCTGTTACCTCCTCAACAAGAAGGAAATAATACTGGCACTGAGATGAACATGAGAAGCCAAGATGATACGAAGTATCCCATGGGATTCATTATCAGTTGTCAATCAAACCTAAAGCTACAGGTCACTCCACCTGCCCTATTAAAAGAAACAATTATTAGTGCTATACTATGGAAGCAGGTATATATCAATTTGCTTTCATTATGAATAGTATGGATTTTAATATTAGAATTTAAATTTTCTGGAATTCTGATTACTCAAATACCATCAAATCAGCCCCATATTCTGCACTACTCTAACGGAGAAGTACCAGATTTTCCAGCAGTAAAAAAACTACACACGCTAAAAATCTGAAATTCAAATAGAAAATGCTGGCAACACTACAGGAGGTTCTGAGATAAGATAGCTAGGTTAAAACTTCAGTAACCTTTCATCAGAAGCTTTGCTTCATCTTCATATTACTGGGTTGCACCCTCAATTTCCTTCCAAATGTATAAAGGCCAACACTGCGATTGTAGGTCCTATACCTCTTCTAATAAAACTTAGAATTTCTTTCACTTTTTTCATGCCCTTATCAGCCCAAGATGCTGCCTTGAATGGCATGTGAATCTATTAAGCCCCATATTCACACGTTCTTCCACAACACCAAGCCTACTCCTGTTTAGAACAGAACTGCTGCTGTGATTTGCAGATCTGTTACAATCCCAGGCCAGGCTCCTAAATTTTATTACAATCCAGTTAGGGACTAGTAACGTCTTTTGTTAAAACAGACTCACCAAGTTACTTATCAAGAAAATAAAGCCACCAGATTCCACAATTTTAAACAAGAAGAAATTTTACTATCCATGAGTTATAAAGCAAACAATCAACACTATCTATCGCATACTCTAACATCCAGACTTAACAGAAGGTAAACATAAACTAACAGGCAAACTGTGGTTGAACGCAGAAGAAACTGCACATTAAATGGCAGACAAATCCCCCAAATTTCTCAGCAACCCACCCAGATGCTAGTCATCACTGTGAGTCACAAAATTCTTTAAAACTCTGTCTTCGTCTCGAAGAATTTCAGGACCTCTCCTTCAAAGAGCTAGCCTGATACCCAGCTAACCGCAACTCTACTGCAACAAAGTTCCACAGGTACAATCCTCATCCAAAAGGCACACTAATCTACATCACTCTCAAATCTGTTCCCAGGTCCAGCCTTCTAGGTCTCCATTTCCAGCTGAGCTGACCTGCTACTGCGTTTGTCAGGCGATACTCTAGCATCTAAACACAGGCATGGTTCCAGCTCCTCAGCCATGCTGCTGTCAACATCTGCCTTTCATGGAGCAGCCAAATTTACTTCAGCTTCACTTGAGCTGACATTGACCTTAGATTTTTTTCTGTGCCCCAGCACCCCAGCTGTGCTGCTACCAACAACTGCTCCAGGGCTTTTCTCTGAGCCCCAATGGAAAGTGTAGTCCTCATCTCCATGGCAACGTATTGTGGAGCGCCAACAACAGGAAACACTCTTGCTGTCAGCCCCCACTCCACTCTATGCATTTGTGCTAGAGCCCCAAAAACAGATTTCCTTACATATCAAAATGTATTATTGTTCACTTACTGAAATTGAATTCCATTTGCTATTTTTTAGCATACATGCAAGTTGAGGGTAAAACCTGTGTACAGCTCGGGGAAAACAGCAGTTTATGTCATTCAACAAACATCACCTGTAACAACAGATTAAAAGCAAACTACTGCAGATGCTGGAAATCTGATACAAAAACAGAAAATGCTGGAAAAACTCATCAGGTCTGACAGCATCTGTTGAGTGAGAAAAACAAAGTTAATGTTTTGAGTCCATATGACCCTTCTTCAGAGCAACAACAGGTTGCTTTTGCCACTGGTAGTGTGAAGGGAAGGAAAACCTGACAGGGATCTCCAGGCCATTTCTACTCACATTTCACAAAATTTAAAGTAGAACAGTCTCTCAACAAATATCTTGACATGCAAAAAAACAGAACATGAACAGATTCCCACCCAACAACATTTGATGTTATCTGGGGAACCATCTCCACATCCTCTCATCCTGTTCCAAATGCTCCATAATTTTTTTAAACAAAACATAACTACTGTTCCAGGAAATACACACCAGCTAAATCAGATACTGGCAATGAGTTCACAGCCCACAGAAACAGTAAATGCTCTTGATTTATTACAGTTCTAACAGTTTCCACCTCTCCTCATGTACATTTATGCTTATCAAGATGAATGCTGTCAGTACTGGGGAACAGAACACTAGTTTGGTGTATTCGTGTTGTTGTTACGTTGTTGAACTAATAATCCAGAGAACGAGTTCAAATCTCACCATGGAAGTTTGAGAATTTGAATTTGGTTTAAAAAAAAACTCTTAAAAATGACCATTAAGCTGCTGGATTCTTTACAACAATGTTAGTATTTTCTTTTAGGGAAGGAAACCTGTTATTCTTAATCAGTCTGACCTATGTGATTCCAGTCCCAAACTCATATTTGATTCTTAACTTCCCTTTAAAATCATTTGGCAACCCATTCACTATTCACTTGTATCAGGAAAATTAAGGATATGCAAAGAGCTGCCTCAACCAAGCGTAGTGTCCCGAGAATGAATATTACAAAAAATTCCTGAAGATGCACAAGGAATAAAAGCGTTGTAATCCTGTCCATAGAGAGCATGTAGATAAAAAAATACAGCAAATCTTTTGCTGCAATTTTCTGGAAGTATTCCATTATAAAAGATTGACCTTGATAAATTTCTTAAACACTAACATATGTTAATTAGTTCCTTTATTTGAAAAATGTTTAATAAAAATTGAGTTTTCATTCAAATCTTGCATAAATCAACCAGTGTTATTATTCTCCACGAACACATCAACACACTTCTTCAATTTGAATTTTTTTTGTTCATTCATGGAATGTGGGCATCTTGGCTAGGCCAGCATTTATTGTCCATCCCTAACTGCCCTTGAGAAGATGGTGGTGAGCTGCCTTCTTGAACCACGTCTAGTTAGCAGCAGTCATGGATTTGGAAGATGCTATCTAAGGGGGGCTGGTGAGTTCCTGCAGTGCATCTTGTAGATTGTACACACTGCTGTCACTGTGCGTTGGGTGATGTCAAGCTTCTTGAGTGTTGTTGGATGCTGTTGATGTACATGGACTTTCAAAAGGCATTTGATACAGTGCCACGGACTTGGGAAAAGCCATTGCTCGGAATAAATGGGGCAGTAGCAACGTGGATACAAAACTGGCTGAAAAATAGGAAGCAGAGAGTAATGGTCAATGGAAATTTTTCAGGCTGGAGAAAGGTTTGTAGTGGAGTTCCCCAGGAGTCAGTTTTAGGACCCTTGGTTTTCCTGATATAAATATTAATGATCGAGATCTTGGTGCGCAGGGGACAATTTCAAAGTTTGTGGATAATATGAAGCTTGGGAGTGTTGCAAACTGCAAGGAGGACAGTGTGGAACTTCAAAAGGACATAGATAAGTTGGAGGAGTGGGCAGATAGATGGCAGATGAAGTTCAATGCGGAGAAGTGTGAGGTGATTCATTTTGGTAGGAAGAGCATGGACAGACAATATAAAATAAGGGGTGAAATTTTGAAGGGGATGCAGGAGCAGAAAGACTTGGGTGAATATATGCATAGATCATTGAAGGTAACAGGACAGGTGGAAAGAGCAATTAATAAAGTATACAGTATCCTGGGCTTTATTAATAGGGGCATAGAGTACAAGAACAAGGAGGTTAAGCTGAACTTATATAAGACACTCGGTAGACCTCAGCTGGAGTAGTGTGTACAGTTCTGGGCGCCACGTTATAGGAAGGATGTGAACCCATTGGAGAGAGTGCAGGAGAGGTTTACAAGAATGGTTCCAGGGATAAGAAATTTCACCTATGAGGATAGATTGGAAAGGTTGGGACCGTTCTTCTTGGAGAAAAGGCAGCTAAGAGAACATTCGATAAAGATGTTCAAAATCACGAGGGGGCTGGATAGAGTAGATAGGGGGAAACTGTGCCTGCTTGTAAAAGGGTCAAGAGCGACATGGCACAAATTTAAAGTGATCTGCAAAAGAAGCAAGCGTGACATGAGAAAAAGCATTTTCCACGAGTGGTTCAGATCTGGAACGCACTTCCTGGAAGTGTGGTAGATACAGGTTCAGTCGAGACATTCAAGAGGGCATTAGATGATTATCTGAATAGAAACAATGTGCAGGAGTAGGGGGAAAAGGCAGGGCAATGGCACTAGGTCATAATGCTCATTTGGGAACCGGTGCAGACATGAAGGGCCAAATGGCCTCATCCTGTGCCGTTAAGATTCTGTAATTCTGTGATATTAGCTCAATTCCTCATATGTGATGTTAAGATGATGTAAATATCACCATTAGGGTGTATGATACATACATTTTGAAGCTCCTTAAACTCTTGAGGAAACTGAAAACCATTACACTCTTGGATAGTCAAGCACAAAAATATGTAAAACATTATTTGCGTCATCTGAGCTTTGAACAATATTTTTGAATACCCAACAAGCTGCAATGTTAATGTATCAGGGTGATTACTGGTCATTGAACAACTCACAAGTAACAGAGGCCTCACCATTTCCTACCTCAATTTCTAATGAGACCAATTTTTGAAATTTGCACAACCCAGGCATTTCAAGGCATTAATTATCAATATAACACAGATTTAAAACAACTATAAACCTGCAAACTAATTTATTTCCCAAATGCTGACATACACAGTTGTCATTTTAATTTAGTAGGAATCAAAACAGATGATAACTTGCCCTGACTGTAGAAAGAGTTTACTTTACGAACTTGAATGATTAGTAATTGACAAGCACTGGCGGAACAAGCTTAATTAATTAGCTAAATTGCACATGGTGGTGTCACAGTGCGTTACTCTCTATTATGTTAGTGCCTATTTTAAGGCAAAATATACAGTGAATGGCAAGAAGCCCTTTTTAAAACTTTTTATGATCATAGTAATTTCAGATTGGATATTATTAACTCATTGTTGCCTAAGAAATGGCTCACTGTGTGTGAATGGAAAAATATACATGGAAAGCTTAGCAGAAATCCACACAACCTTGCAATGGTATAAAAGGGACTGAAATAACTGAAATGATTATGTAACTGATTAATTTTCAGCTGCATATTAAGACTATAGTTATGCTTTGAGAATGTACAAAGGATACGATGGGATTGAGTCAAATTGGCCGCTACTGAATTTACTAGCTTAACCCTTATGTTCCCACACAGGTCAAGTGAGTGAAAAATAGTAATGGTCAATTCAGCTGTGCAGGCAAGCGGTTAAACAGAAAAGCATTCCTAAACGTAGAATATAGGCCATAAAAGGACCAAAAAGCCTGTAATTATTGAGGTCAGGAAGCATCTCAATGGTATCAATATGTATGATTATCAATATACTTGCAGGGCAGAACACATTAAGGAAATCTTGAAATTTCTTCTGATTTCATGAGGTCATCATTGTAGTTAAGGGAGCGCGAAGCCTTGAAACAGTGTGAAGATGCAGTTGTGTGATGCTCATCAACCATGTGGAATTTTTTTTTGGGGGTCCTGTAACAGTCAAAAAAGGGCATTTTGAAACAGTTCATAGGGACTCCGTCCATGAGAGTTGACATCATCTTTGACCACTCACAGAGTTGACCATACAGGGAGTAACCAATCTCTGACTGCCACAGGTTTTTGAACATATGTACAGCGGGGTATAAGCAAGCTCTACTTTCCCTTTGTTCACTATTGTTCAGCTGGACGTTGGCCAAAATGTCAGAAGTCACGTTTTTCCCAAGCATCTGATCAGCGCCCTAGGTGTGAACAGGGTCTAGGGTAATGCAAGTATTGTTCAGGGAACAAGTAACCTTTAGTCTCCTGGCTAAGTTAAAGACAGAAGGCTTCAGTGAAAAAGACCAGCAGTTTTTCTGTCAGTTAAGGTAAAGGGTTGAAGAGATTGAGGGGCAAGGCTGAGGACTGTGTGAACAATTCAGCTTTCTGAGTATCATCCAGACAACTCGATCTCATAGTTTAAAGTAAGACAGGGAGCTGGATGAAAGAGGCCAGTTTTAGCTTAGAAGGTAAAACACAAACTGGATTGAGAGGATTCAGCATCTATGGATTATTTATTAAATGAGGATACAATTGAATTGAATTAAATCAGTTTGTAAGTTTTGGTTTTCATTGATGGTTCCTGCATTATGTTGTTTGCCAGTTCATCAGCTATCAGTGTGCTATTCATATCCTTGTGATTTTGAAACATAGTTCAATAAAATTTGTTTGAGAATTTTATAATCCTATACCTTTACCACCATCACCGTTCCAGTCTGAACCCTAATAACAGCTCAAGTGCTACAATGGTTAAACTTTGCCTCATCCATAATGCCTCATTTAACTTAAACTCATGCTCTATAGCTACCGGAAGAAAATGCTCTCCAATTGGTCTCAAATCAGCACCTTTCTGGTAGTTACGGGATAATTAATTCTTCATCGAAGATTACTGCTCACAAATGTGAGTCAGAAATGAGATGTCAAAAAGCTTAGATTGACCATGCTTTGCATGCAGCAATGTTTTAAGCTCAACTTAGAGATAATGCCTTTTAAAAATGATGATATCTAGAGGTCTTGTTTGATATAAACAATGGGATAAACTAAATTATGACCCTTGGGAACAACGACACATTGATTTTAATACAACATACTCATTAAAAACCACTATTCAAAAAAACCTTGGTTCACAATTTTCCATGTACTTTATGATATAGAGATCCTGCCTATGGGATACCCGTTCTAAATACACTGCACTGAAATACTGAAAAATTGTCATTTCCAATTTATACTGCATAAAGCAAATTTCAATCAGTTCATATCACTTCTGAAGAAATTACTTTCAAAAAATGATATCTGGAATCATATTCCCCATAAAATCAATTTTCATACATTGGGATTCATTATATACTGCCCCAAAAACATCAGGGAAAAGTGAATGAACAATGAATGAAGGCAACACTTCAGAAATATATATGAAAAAATGAAAATGTTCAAAGGCCAATTCTAAACATAATCCTGTCATATTTTTGAATTTTCTTGATCATCTTTCTACAGAAAGAATTTGTAAGAGGTGCTGTGGTTTTAAAATCAATAAATATTGATAAAAATAAATATTTTTATCCACCTGCCCCTCTCCCCTTTTCAACAGCATAAAACCCATCACATTTCTACCTCTCAGCTCTGAAGAAGTTATGTTAGAGTCAAAACGTTAACTTTGTTCCCCTCTCCACAGACGCTGCCAGACCTGAGTTTTTCCAGCAGTTTGTTTTTATTTTAAATATTTTTCAGAATATAAAAAAATCTGACACAAAGGTTGTTAATAGACTAACCAAAAGCTGCTTCTCCCAGAGACAAAACAATGAGTAGTTTGTGAGTATTCAGAAGATACCTCTTACCAGTGTGTTGGAAAATTTTTCAATCTCAGTTGATCCATGAGGACAACCTTTTGACACAATGGAGAGGCTTTTAAAAAAATCATAACAGACACCAGAAATCAGTGAACTTGCTGCTGTCAGGTTAAAAAAAGCCATGAGGCAGCAGGAAGTGAGACTCGGGTTGTGGGGCAGGGTGCAAAAGTATTAACCTATTAAAAGTTAGATAAAATACTTCACTGAAGTGACTCTTGTGTCACAGTTTCTTCACTTTATGCCATGGTGCCAATATAAGTTGCTCCAATTGAACTAAGCAACTCTGATCATACCTGCTGCTCTGTGCATGTCACAGTACCTGGGAACAAAGCAATTCAAATCAAAATTCACCTCATTTCATGATAACTTGGTCTACTTTTGGAGATACTGAATAAAATATGGATATCTAGTTCAGGTCACAAGGGGTTCCCTCCTGCTGTTTTCACAATTCCCACTATTGTATAAATAAATAAAAGGTCATTGTAAGTCCAACTCCCATAAAAGAAAGACACAAAATTACTTGTGGGAAAAACTAAGCTGAAGCAAAACAGGTATCCACAGCAGACATGAATTCTTAATACCAATATTCAGAGTATCCCTGTTGATCAGTCAAAATAAAAGTTAGATTCTGAATCCTGCTGCTTCCAAAAAAGTGCCATCAAAAATGTTGCTATTGCTTGTGTCTACTATTCTTATTTCCCTTATATTTTATATCTTGTTTCCCTTGGTGGAGAATTCTGGAACAGGAGACATAGATTCAAGATAAGTGGCAGAAGGTGTAGGGGGGACATGAGGAAGAACTTTTTTTACACAGAGGGTAGTGGGTGTCTGGAATTCGCTGTTCAAGTTGGTGGTAGAGGCAGAAACTTTAAACTTTTTTAAAAAGTACCTGGATCTGCACTTTAAGTGCTGTAAGCTGCAGGGCTATGGGCCGGGTGCAGGAAGGTGGGATTAGAAAGGGCACCTGGGTGTCCTTGGGCTGGCATGGACAAGATAGGCCGAATGGCCTTCTTCTGTGCTGTAACTTTTCAATGGTTTCTATTACTAGGTCTTAAACTTAGAATCACAAACTTCTATAATTTGCTTCTAAAATGTATTCGTTCATCTGGCAATTCAATAGCCTGGAAGTTGTCAGGTTTTTGATGGTGAATTGTGTTCACCGTGATCAGCCCCCAAGAATCTGACCAAAACAGAATTTAGCACAAGTTCCCACTAACATGGAAATCCTGAAATTGCCATCTATCATTCAATGTTCTGCCACAGACTGCACTATGGACTACCCCATCTGCCCTTCCAACCTCCACAATGCCTACAGCCAGCAGTCAGTGAAATCAATTATCTGGCAAGAACTTCCCATTTCCACTCTAATAGCACTTCAAAGTCAAGCCTAACTCAATGAAATATTAAGTTTTTAATGGTGATCTGAGTAATGATGACTACTGAACAATTGATCTGACCCTGAAAAATATGTAGTATGTTGTTAAATTTCTTCACTATGATTAATTAGTACATTTCTAAAGCCAGAGTTTCTGGAATAATGCAAAAAATTAAGTCTGTTCATGATATTTCAGCTTCCTAACCTTTATTTTGTTCTATAATTTATTTTTAAACAGGATAATTAATAGACTTTTTAATTTCCTGGTTTGTTGTCTGAAAATTCTTACATATGATTGGTTCCTTAGGCAGCTGATATTATAACTGTAGCTCAAAGCTGGGAATCAAACAACACTACACTCAATAGCAGGTTGACACAGGTAAATTTCTCAACAGGGACACAGCTTGATCTCTCAGCACAGCTTTCTTCAAGATTATAGCAATTGCTGTCACTTCGCTATTGAATAGCAAATTATGGGACCATTCTTATTTTGTGGACACCAGTTGAGGAAGACTATCAAGTATTGTTGTGATGCCCTCTACAGTCAAATGGCATTCTCATGGTTAATGATCACATAAAAATAACGGCCATTCAAGAAAGATTTGCATCACTTGTGGCCTTGCCAACCACAGGACGTACTGCAGTCTGTAGTGGGGAGGCAAAGGAGAAAAGAAAACTTCCAAACTTTAATATCTTTAAACACTCAAATTTCCAGCTTTCAATCCCAAGTCTAAGCTGCAACTGGCCTCAGGCCTCATGATCACAGAGAGTGCAATGGAGTGGTTGAAAATTCAGAGTTCCTATTTTTCAGTGACAATATATGCATAAACTGAATCCACCACAGTTTAATAGCCTGCTAGCAGTCAAAAGTAAAGGTACCTTGAAAAAGTTAGCAAACATCTACCAGTACTAAAGAAGCTACTTCAGCATTATGTGCAGGATAAAACTGAAGGGAGAAAAATTTACAAATCAAGACACAAAACAATCAGCGAGGAAAATTGTGGAAATATTTACTTGCTGCTCGTTTGCTCTGTGACATCTCCACTCAATTTAAAGCACCCAATTCAAGTTCTCATTAGTTGTTCCAAAGAGTGAATTCCATTTTAAATTAAACACTTCCACAACTGCACATTTTGTCCTTTACCTCCACCTAGAAATGTATTATCCTGCTTCTGGTAAATCTGAAGTTTCTATAATGAAAACCATATCCTCGGTTTTCAGTCTTAAATTATATTCAACCTCAAACTCACATTTGGTAATTGTGCATATCTTAAATATTAAATACCCACGTTAACCCATTGTTGGGGAATATCCCCCTCCTTCTTCAGGTTCCATGAACCTGAGAAGACATTGACGACCATGGACTTCCAATGGGTTGGTCCATGATTATGCTTGACAAATTACTGCAGTGCTTTGCCATTGCCTTCTGCAAGTATGGCTGACCAAGAAATTCTCCTGCTTTTTACTGTCTGCCTTCAGGTATACTGGAAGGATTCACAGGCTGATAATCAACTTGTTTGGCTACGTAATGCATGGCCATCAAGTCCTGAAGTGAGACTTAAACCCTGAGCTTCTGGCCCAGAGGTAGGGACGCTACCACTGCGCCATAAAACCTCGCTCATTTGGTAATTGTGTGAGAACAAATCTATTAGGTGGTCCAGCAAAAGGTTAAATTATGTCACCTAAAAGTATTTTAAAAAGCGCCCTTATAGCTCAGCAAGTTTATCCAGAAATAAAAGGGGGGAAAAAAAAATCGATAAAGCCTGGAAGATTAGAAATACCGTATATTATTTAAATGGAGAGAGATTTCAAAACTTGGTGGTAAAGAGGGATCTGGGTGTCCTGTACATGAATTACAAAAAGTTATTATGCAAGTAATGATGAAGGCAAATGGAATGTTGGCACTTATCGCAAGGGGAATGGAATATAAAAGCAGGGAAGATTTACAGCATGTCAAGAAGATATAATGTCTATAACGTTACTGGAAATTATTTTAAAATAGAGTTTAGTGGTGTCTGTGTCTGTGTGTGTATCTTAATTGGATTAAAGCCAGCTGGTCTAGAGGCTTTGATGTATGGAAGAGAAGTAGGTTTGAAATGGTAATTAGATAAACACAGGGAAATAGGTGAGGTGTAAAGGGGACAATTTGCATTTTTAAATAAACCATTCAAAAGAGCGGGTGAAATATTACAACTACCCAGGTGAAGCTCAGAAACAATGTGTTTATTTTTTAAAAGCTTACTAGTAAAGTGGGGATGATGAAAGGGTTTTGTTAGAAGATTTAAAGTTTAAAAAAAACCTAGTGACAATAAGAATCTGCATTCAAAGAGGAAAATATGTATAATGGAAGAGAAGGCCGTTCGTAAAAGGAGGGATTCTAAAATCTAAAGCCTCCAGCCTGTAAGTCTCACGTCTGTCTGCAAGGGCCCAGAGCTGAAAGAAACTCATTTGAATGCAAAACAAAAACAAAAATTGCTGGAAAAACTCAGCAGGTCTGTCAGCATCTGTGGAAAGAAAGACAGAGTTAACGTTTTGAGTCTGTATGACTCTTCTTCAGAACTAAAGTGTAAAAATGTGGTGAAATTATATACTGTTTTTGGGGGGGGGGGGGACGCGCGAACAGGTGAAGCTGGATAAAAGGCCAATGATAAGTGGAGGCAAAGGAGAGATTGCAAAAGGTGACAAAAGGTCAAAGGGGTGTTGATGGTGGTGACACTGGCTAAAGGAAGTGCTAATGGTGCGATTAAGAGTAGAAAGCAGAATGAGCAAGTGACAGATGGCCCTAGTGGGGGTGGAGTGGGGGGAAGGGACAGTGTGGGGAAAAAAGATTGAAATAGGCTAAAAGGTGGGGATAAAACAATGAATGGAAATACATTTCAAAAATAATAATGTGGGAAAAAATATATATATAAAAATTTAAAAATAAATATTTGAATTAAGGGGATCAAAAAGGGGTGAGGATGGAGGAGAGAGTTCAGGATCTGAAGTTGTTGAACTCAATGTTAAGTCCGGAAGCTGTAAAGTGCCTAATCAGAAGATGAGGTGCTGTTCCTCCAGTTTGCATTGAGAACACAACTCTCCAGGGTGTGCTTTAAATGCGACTCTCCAGGGTGTGCTTTACCAGGGGTCTGTTTAAATCTGTGTGTTTAACTGTTGCCTTACTGGGGGTGTTACTGAGAGTCAGATTAATTAGGGGAATTTTGTAGTTATTATAGTAGTAATTTTGTAGACATATGTATGTGCTTACAATCTTTTTTGTATTAATAAATGTTTAATTTAATTTTATAAAAAAACCTTGAGAATTCCCTCTGGGATTTGAGCAACTCAGCCTTTACCATCAGCTGTGTCATAATACAGCAGCTGTACAGGGTGTTGGTGAGACCACATCTGGAGCACTGTGCACAGTGATCTCCTTATTTGAAAAGGGCTATAACCGTGTTACAAGCGGCTTAGAGAAGGTTCACCTGACTCGTTCCTGGGATGAAGGGCTTATTTTATGAAGAAAAATTGAGCAGGCTGGGCCTATACCCATTGGAGTTTAGAAGAATGAGAGATGATCTTATTGAAACATGCAAGATGCTGAGGGGACTTTAGTGTGGATACTGGGCTGATGTTTCCTCTTGTGGGACAGGCTAGAACTAGGGACCACCGTTTAAAAATAAGAGGTCTCCCTCTTAAGATGGAGATCAGGGGTTTTTTTCCCCCCTCTCAGAGGGTCAGTAGTTGGAATTCAATGCTTCAAGAAAGCATTGGAGGCTGGGTTATTGAATTTATTCACGGCTGAGTTAGATAGATTTTTGATAGACAAGGGAGGCAAGGGTTATGGGAGGTCAGACAAGAAGGTGGAGTTGAGACCACAATCAGATGAGAGAGATTGCAGAATTCAATGACGATGATGACTGTGAAACTATTGCTGATTGTTGTAAAAACCCATCTGGTTCACTAATATCCTTTAGGGAAGGAAATCTGCTGTCCTCACCTGGTCTGGCCTACACGTGATTGACTCTGCGGTTGACTCTTAAAAAAAAAGCCAGCGACACCCACATCTCATGAATGAAAAAAAAGGGAATGGAATATAAAAGTAAGGAGGTTTTACAGCAGCTGTACACAGTTTTGGTGAGATGACATCTGGAATACTGTGTACAGTTTTGGTCTCCTTATTTGAAAAAGCACATAACTAACTGTTAGAAGCAGTTTAGAGGTTTTATTGAATGGTGGAGCAGATTCAAAGGACCAAATGCTCCAGCTCCAAGGTCCTATGTTCCTGGAACAGGAAAATCAAGTCAAGGCTCAAGTGCAGAACTGTGCTAAAATATCTGATCCCAGCAAGAACACTAGCAAGGCACTGAAATTGGCCTCAGCATCTATGGGTTATGAAGGATAAAACTGCCCAAGAATCCTATGACTATCAAGCAAGCAAGTTCAGGTGGGTGAAGACAGGACTGTGATGCTCCCTCAGCAGCCAAGCCCTGTTGTTAAAAGCCATAGTTTCTTTTAAAATTTGAAAGGAACCTGCATTATCTGGTCATTTGGAAGCTGACTTGGATTATTTTTTTTTATTTAAAAAGGGTCAAAAGTTCACCTTTGGACTGGTAGCAAGCATGCCTTTTCCAAGAAATTAACTAACCGGCATGGTACTTGAGGGGGAAGGGCTGTTTGCTTGTTTGCACTGCAATTATTTTAATGGATGGAAAAAAATTATTTAAAAGCAAAGACTAGTAAGTTAGGGATGAGCTTTAAGTTGGACTTTGTTTTTTTGAATTCAGTTGGGTCTGAACCGAGAAAGTGAAAAGCTGCCCAGCTCACAGTCTCTTTGCCTTGCCTGAAACCATGATTGTCAGTGCCCAGCTAAGTGTCCTCATATCAGTGGAACTTGTCTGTGTTTGGAAACCCAAGAAACTGAGACAAGAAGGACTGATCCAGCTATATTCTCCTGCACACCAAAGCTCCATTGATGAGAACCTCTAGGCATCTACAGGGACCAGCAGCCAGTCTTCACACAAGGGAACTCCAGATCAATGGCGTCGAAACCCTGTGAACTTTTAAGCTTTTTCTTTGGTAAAGTCTATTCTCCAAAGCTCATCTCTGCAGAGACCCCGTTTGTCCTTTGTGCATACGTATATGTGTGTATATATGTGCGTGTGTGTCTGTGTGCATGTGCGCCCACTGGGAAATTTTAAAAGAGATAGATAGCTTTACTTCCAAATTACAATTGTGTGTTAGGCAGTTCTTGCAACTTGTTTAAAAAAAAAGTTTTATTTTATAATAAATCTGAGTTTATTGAAAGAAGCCTGGTTAAAGTTTCTTTTATCCTAGGTCTAACAGTAGCATAGGGGAAAAAAATGGCCATTTTGATGAGTGAATTAAACATTTAAATTAATGGTGCAACATGCAGAGCAGTGGGGGTTACATAAACCGCGCACTCCTCCCAGCCCGGTCATAACACTGTCCATAAATATAAAAGCTAGAACTGTCCCCCTTGGTATGTTTCCCAAGTTCAGGTGACCAGTTTGTAAATTTTACACCTTTCACCATTACATTTTGCCAAAATCCTATTCACAACACCTTCAATCCTTGGATAAAAGCAAAATACTGAGAACGCTGGAAATCTGAAGAAAAGTAGAAAATGCTGAAAAAACTCAGTTGAGGCAGCATCTGTGGAGAGAGAAACAGAGTTAACGATTCAAGCCAGTGTGACTCTAATTCAGGGCTAAAGAGAAATAGAAATGTGATGGATTTGCGACTGCTTAAGAGAGAAAGTTGGGAGCTCAGGAGATTGACAATGATGTCATGGACACAAAACAAAGGGGTTGTTAATGGTAGTGTTAAAGACTAAAGAAGGTGCTGAATGTGTTAATAGCATAACAAGGGTCAGTGCTCTGTGAAAGCACAACATAGAAACATATGACGGATGGCACTGGGGGGGGGGCGGGAGGAGGCAGGGCGGGGCTGTTGGGGGAAAAGGATAAAAAAGGAATAAATATAACAAAATTGGATTTAAAAATGGCTAAAGATGGAGGGGAGAGAGAGAGAGAGAGAGAGAGAGTGAGTGAGTGAGGTGAGTGAGGTGAGTGAGGTGAGTGAGGTGAGTGAGGTGAGTGAGGTGAGTGAGGTGAGTGAGGTGAGTGAGGTGAGTGTGTGTATGTTCATAGTCTGAAGGTGGTGAACTCAAAGTCCAGAAAACTGTAAAATGCCTAAATCAGAAGGTCAGGTGCTGTTCCTCCAGTTTACATTGGGCTTCACTCGAACATTACAGCAGGCCACAGACGGACACATGAGGAAGAGAGCAAGATGTGGTGTTGAAATGGCAAGCGACAGGAAGGTCTGGGGCATGCTTGCGGGCTGAGTGAAGGTGTTCCGTAAAGCAGTCACCCAGTCTGCATTTAGTCTCTCCACTGTAGAGGAGACCATGTTGCGAGCAGTGAATACAGTAGACTTGTTCTGTTATTAACACATTCTGCTATCTCACCTTTATGCCATCCTCAGCACCTTCTTTAGTCTTTAACGCTACCATTAACACTTCCTTTGTCCTGTGTCCATGACATCTTTGTCAATCTCTCCTGAGTTCCCACCTATCCCTGACTTTATTTTGCTGCACCTGCTCCACCCCCTCTTAAACAGTATAAAACCCATCAAATTTCTACTTCTCTTTACCTCTGAAGAGTAATACAGACTCGCAACTTTAACTCTGTTTCTCTCTCCACAGGTGCTGCCAGGCCTGCTGAGTTTTTCCAGCATTTTCTGTTCTTATTGCCTTCAATCCTTGCATTTAGGAGGAAAAGGTTCTAAGACCAGGTAGAACATGGAACTGCTTCCACATAATATTATAATTTAATACATCTGTAAAAGCCAAAACACTTACTCTTCAATGTTCCTTGATGTCAAGGGCAGTCACTCTCACCTCACCTTGGGACTTCAGCTCCTTTGTCTATATTTGAACCAAGGTTGTAATAAGGTCAGGAGCTGAGTGACCCTGGCAGAATCCAAACTGAGCATCAGTGAGCAGAACAAAAACAGAATTACCTGGAAAAACTCAGCAGGTCTGGCAGCATCAGCAGAGAAGAAGAGTTGACGTTTCGAGACCTCATGACCCTTGCTAAGCAAGTGCTGCTTGATAGCACTAATGATAACCCCTTCCATCACTTTACTGATGAGTGAGAGTAGACTGATGAGGCTTTAATTGTCCAGGTTAGATTTGTCCTGCTTTTTGTGTATAGGACACACCTGGGCAATCTTCCACATTGCCAGGTAGATGCTAGTGTTGTAGCTGTACTGGAACAGCTTGTCTAGGGGTGTGGCAAGTTATGGAGCATGAGCCTTCAGCACTATTACCAGAAGCTTGTCAGGGCCCATAGCCTTTGCGGTATCCAGTGTCTTCAAACGTTTGTTGATATCACGTAGAGCGGATGGAGTGATCAAGTGTAGCCAGCTGTTAGGTTAGCTAACAATGTGCTGTATAAGCATAAAACTATTGTCCTTTCTATGATCCGGTTAATTCTCAAAGTCTGCTAAATTGCATAACATGTAACTTTTTTTAGTTTTACACCTGCCATTGCAAACTGATTACTGAACGCTGTCCATCAATATACATGTTTTGTAGACTAGAATTTGTCAAAGCTGGTTATCAACAAACAATCTGTCAGTGGAATGCGGCCCTCAAACAGCTGTGTATCTATTTAAATGTGAAGGGCACAGCAAAAGATACCATGTCCCAGGCCCATAAAATACTTCCGTTTATGCTAATAAATATCAAGGCTAGTCAGCTCAAGAGCAAAAGTTTTTTCTCTTAAGTAAAATATAGGGCAGAAATTTTTGCGCTGCTAAATGTACTTAGATTTTTTAATCCTTTGCTAAAATAAATTGAATTGATCAGAAGTTTTCTAAAACAGTGCAAATTACAAAAACGCACAAGGAAGCAATATTATTGATGAACAAAACTGACTTGTTACTCATTTTTTGTATGTAATTTTCTGAATTGCCCATCATAACTAGCCAGTACCACTTCTATCCAATTATACTGATGAGACAAGATAACAAGCTCATCACTGAACCATAAGCTTTCCAGGA
The DNA here is from genome assembly GCF_017639515.1 of Carcharodon carcharias. Lineage (NCBI taxonomy): Eukaryota > Metazoa > Chordata > Chondrichthyes > Lamniformes > Lamnidae > Carcharodon > Carcharodon carcharias. Next base: position 13,781,718 of record NC_054473.1, read on the forward strand.
GATAAGCTCAGTCTTCAGGTGTAGAAATCCCATAATCAAAATCGCAGCATTTTGCTCCCATCATAATTGATGCAGCATAATAATCACCACAGTATGATCATGTAACTGTTGATAGTAGTTTTTGCTCTGGGTGTTGAATGCCTTTGAAAATCCTCATCAAGCTCTAGATACTACAATACTGTAGTACAAGTTTACATGCTTAAGTTCTGGATTCTGACATTGAACAAAGTTGCAAACTGTCCCAATGAGACCTACTTGTATGTGTTCCATGTCAAAGGTTTTGTCAGCGATGCTGTTACAAGCCCCGCTGATGTTACCACTGGACAAACTGATCCCAAAGTGGGAACCCAGCTTGAGAGATTCTAATTTTTAATTTGTTTGTTTAGATACTTGGAGAAAGGCTCCTGAACACAGTCACCGGAGTCAGCTAATGAACTTTCAACAAAGAATAAAACATTTATTTAACAAGAAAAGATGAACTTTTACAACACTCTTTTACCCACAAGTATACCTGTACAGATATATACAGGTTTGTAAGAATAACACAAGTTACAAAAGCTATCTTAAACTCTATTGTCCACAGTAAATACACAGTCCATGTAAATAGGCGCCCTGTGGTCAGACACACCACACTCTGAAACCAAGCGACAGATGCCACCTTAACCAGATGCAATGAATCTCTCAACTCCCCCCAGACACTTGTCACACCTGAGCCGACCAGTCTCACTGAGCTCCGTCCTTCACACGAGTTTCTAATCTCCACTCTACAAGACCTCGCCTTGGAATCTTCTCCCAAACCAATGCTTTCTCTACTGCACCTTCCGCAATGGCTCACCTCCAGGCTTTCAAACTCTCCTTCCTATGTTCCTCTTCCCTGGGTCACCACATACATTCAAGCTGTCTTCCATGCACTCTTTCTCTCACCGACTCAGCATTAACAGTACACCACTGTATCACATGCCCATAGCAAAGAGTTATAGATCTTCAGCCATCTCTTTGGACCTTCTTGCCTCTTGCAAGCTATTCTCACTTTAAATCTGCTTTCTACAGCTTTTGACTCTTTAAATCTGAAGCTTGGAGCCTCTCTGCTCCTCTCTTAACTTGATCAACAGGACCTTTTCCAGGTTCCTACCCTTCCTTTGACTAGAAGGTCTGCTTGGGACTTTCCCCTGTCCCATCACCCTGGATTTTGGGGTCTTTTCTTTAGGTTGGACTGGCTATCTGTACCCTTTTGCTTCAGCCTCTCTCTGGCAGCGACTTTCAGCCATCTTTAGCTTGGGGCAGGCTATTTACCCTTCTTGGTGGCTTCTGTTTGGCAGCTATCTTCAAAACCTGAACTCCAACAGCTTCCAAAACAAACTACTGTTTCTAGCTTTGTGTGTGTCATAGAAGGGACCTGCCTCGCTGGACACCTGTTGCTAGGTAACAGCCCAATTCTTCTACTCACTTGTTAACTTCTTCAGTCATAAACTCTCATTAGAAATGCAAGCAACTTTTTAAAGTGAAACTAGAACTCAGTTTGACCTTTCTTAGCACAGAAACAGAAATACAAATCAAACTTAAACTTTAAAGCTAAAACTAATTCCTAACACCTACAAGTATAACTTACTTAACCTCTATTTCCTAACAGATGCACTTTACCAGAATTGCCAAGTTCATTCCATTCCCCACCTCCTTCACTTCTCTCAGTGCCTTCCTATGCAAGCACAAGAGATGTAACAAGCTTCCCCCTTTACCTGCTGCCTTCCCACCATCGAGAGTCCCAAACACTCATTTCCAGGTGAAACAGCAATTTATTTGTACTTCTTTCAATTTAGTATGCTGCATCCGTTGCGGTTTTTCCTACATTGGGGAGACCAAGCCCAAGACCGCTTTGCAGAGTACCTCCATTCTGTCTGCAAACATGACTTCAAGGTTCTCCCACTCCCAGCTCTCGGTCCTTGGTCTTTTACACAAGGCTCAATATAAGCTTGAGGTTCAAAACCTCATTTTTCAATTAGACCCTTAATAGCCTTCCAAACTCAATACTGAGTTCACAATTTCAAATCATAATTTCTGCTCCCACTTTTTCAGAAGGTATCTGTTGGTGATGAATCTGTGATTCCCACCTGTTTACACCTCTTCTGAACCCATTTTGACTTGTCCAGTTACCAGCTCCTTTTGCCTTGTACATCAACCCTTTTCTCATGTAATCTCTCCTGCATTCCACATTATCAGAGACCTTCCCGTTTGTTTCATCATGTGATTATGGCCCCGCTCAAACTTTTCAATGCCCCACCAGTGCTACGCATTTCTGGCTGGATCTTCCAAGCCCTGCTTCTTCAGAAATGCAGAGTATACAGTCCCACAAAGAATTCCATCACAGCACTGTAGTGTCAGATGGAAAACCAGCTACGCCCCCTTTTTACATCACTAGCGGCCATAAGGTAGTTTAAACATCAGTGTGAATGTTAGTGAATGAGTGAGTGGATAAATGAGTGAATGGGCAGGATGGTAGATTGTCCGGTGGGGGTAGGTGGGTCAGGAGGGTAATCAGGTGCGATTGGTCAGGAGGGTCAGCCAGGTCAGGTCGGGGTGGGGGGGGACGACAGTATGAGTGATGGGGGTGGGGGGGGGGGGGGGGGGGGGGGTTAGTTCTGTAGTTACCCAGGGGTTAGACAAGAATTTTTACATGTAACATTTCCTAGGTAACTTTTCAAGTAAGTCCCACGGAACTGTCTGAAGTCTCCAACTCTAGCTCTGAGTTGGAGACATTTAAGGAGGGTGTTGAGGAGCTGTGGAATTGCCTGTCAGAAGTTCAGACTTCCCAGGCAATTCCCATGAAGGTCAGCACATTTGTACTTTCATGGGATGCCGACACCCGTCTCGAGTCATATGTCTGGTTTCTGACATTCCAGAGACCAGAAGATCTGGGCCTGTTTCTACTAAATTCAATAGGTGTTCTGAGTGATTTGTTGAACAGCTCACATATCAAGAGGTTTGAGGAGAGGCAACAATCTCCAATACAGGTTCTAAAAACAAAGCCACTACATCCCAGCTAGTGCTCAATAATGGATAAATTCGCATTTGATTCAGCTATTTACTGTTGAAAATATGTGTGTCTATGATAGAAGTATTCCAAGATCAGTTCCAGCCTAGCTATCCAACTTTAAATGAAAAACAGTAATTCCAGCAATCTCTTCAGAAAAAGCAAGAAGTTTTAAAAAGTTAATTGGCAATTGCCAAGTGATTCAGAAAATTCCCCCAATTAAGGTCAGAAAATACTTACACTAAAACCCATTGTTCTGGTCTCCAGCCTTTATTTTTCAAAAACTAAGATTGATTGAATCCACAACTCACACCCAAGCTTTGAAGGTCATTAAAGGCGTGACTTCTGTGTTTAAATTTGGCAGTATTTCAGATATGGTCAGCTACTGAATGCTTCAGAAACATTCAGTAATATTCGCACTACATAAGTGTCAGGCAATGACCACTTCCAACAAGAGAAAATCTAACCATCTTGCCTTGACGCTCAATGACATTACCACCACTGAATCGCCACCCACCATCAACATCCTGTGAGTTAGTAATCTTATAACAAATATCATCAGTTCCAAGCATTTACAGTTCACAGTACAGATAAAGCTCCTTCACCACAACATTGCAAGAACAACCCTTCTTGTTCCCATGTGACATTTCCAGTTTCTATTTTTTCCTCAATTGCTATCATTGTGGCATCTAAATGAGATTTTTATTTTTGGGTCATTTTACCAAATCCTAAACATTTTTATGACCCATACTATTAGGAACTGTTGAAACTGCCAACACTGTGACGTACTTCACAGAATACCTCAAGAGACTTGAATTATCACCAAGACAAAATTGAAAACAACAGTGGAAGTTATTGTCCTGGAAACCATTTATTTGAACCCACAGATTTAAAAATAGAAAAAGTTTTGCTGAAGGTTTAATATGTTTCTACTCCAAGGCACAAAGTGGTTCAACAATGGACATCTTTATCATTGTTTGTTCCAAATATAGCATGTTTTCACTGTCAGGACACAGCTTCAACTAGCATTTCTTTGTAATAATTGCAATTTGCTTCAGAGCAATTTCACTCACTGTACCACAACCGTCCCTTATGAGAGTTTGAACCCAAATAATTACTGCCTAAATGTATCTAAATAAAGAACTATCAACGATTGAACTAGTTAACCAATCAGCAAATATTTAGAACTAGCCTTACTACAGTGAAATATATTTTGTTTGCTCATCTGACAAAGGCATTTTGTCACAATATAAAGACTTTTCATGACAATTCTTGTTAAGGTTATTTGCTGGAAATGTAAATACAAAATGGCTCAGACACTGGATATTGTACAAAATAATTAGATTAACTTGAACTCTATGCTTGTTTGCTACAACGCTGTCACATATAGACCTTTGTTCTCGGCTTCAAAAATTAACTAAAATAACAAAATTGTTGGAAATACTCCGCAGGTCAGGCAGCATTTGCCCAATCAACTGTATATTTCAGGCAATTTTTGTTTTTATTGCATAATTCCAGATTCCACAGTATTTCGCTTTTGTATTGGATATTAAAAATAAACTCACCATCTGCTAGCCAAATAGATGTTACAAGCTGCAAGCGAAGTTTCGCTTTATCACCACAGGTTCTGAATAATTCTGCAATATTCAGAAAATCTAGCGAAGATTTAAGATACTGAAATCAAATTATGTACCTTAGCTGTGACTTAAAGCAACAAGCAGATATACTCTGAATTTATGTCAGTGTGTCTGAGAAAAGATAAAATTGAACAGGGTCCAGAAATCTTTTTCCAATGCATAAGCCAGATTGCTGAACTTTTCAAAATGCCATTACAAATGGGTTAAAAAAAGTCAAATATTCAAGAATAAATTTGATCAAATTATCAGAAAAACATTCTTATCTCAGTAACAAAATGATAATGATGAATCTGCTTTAACTACTTTTTTTGGATTTTTTTTTTCTAAAACAGTGAATTATTGCAATCCAGGCCAAGTAATAAGCACTGAGATAGAAGTGGCAGAAAAGCGATAGGTTCCTCAATCTCTAATGAACTGCATCAATGTTCTATGTTTTATCTTTTTCTACTGTATCAGAGGTAGGTTTCTGATGAAGTAGTTCAATTTTACAAAAAAAACCAAGCAAATCTATTCCCCTTCCCGTTTCCTGTGAGCAGGCATGAAAATACTTTTTCAAGTTACAATTACAAAAAAAAATGTAAAAGGAAAAGAAATTAATATCTGCGTAGAAAGGAAAATAATCCCAACCATCAACAAAATTCAAAAACTTAAATAGTTGAAGCTGGGCAGAAGCAACAGGACAGTGATATTTACTGAAACACGGAGCCCATCAAATCTAGATTTGATTTTGCACAAACTTGAAGCAGAAAACTTTTATTACAATTTTAAGGTTTGAGACTTGAGATTATAGATCTGTGTTATTTGCATTTGTCCTCAAGGAAGCTGGATCTAAAATTAAGCTGCAAAAATGTATTGTTTTGTTTTTCACAAACTTTCCAAGGCTAGTTGGACTGGTACCTTCTATGAAGGTTTATTTTCTTCAAAAACAGTTGCAACTACTTATTTTCCCTCTCAGATAAAGAAGATACTCCCTAGCTTGAATTGATTAGCTGGTTTTATTTGACCATTAACTCCACTGGATCTGCAGAGTTTCCAGGGTCTGCACATAAATTAAGTAAAACTGACTGCTATTTTAAGATTTTACTACAATATACTACTGTACCATGTGATGCAGATAGTTGACTGTTTGCTGGCAAGTTGTAATGCCTAGTTATGTTTTAACTTTGAATGCTGTGATCACATTAGAGGTCCTTTTATTACTGTGCAGTGCCCAGGAGACATCTGTACATTTTCTGACAGTAGCCATTCACAGGGAGATGCAAGAATAAATAATCCTGAAGATTCAACACCCCGTTCCCACAAATCACATTTTCATGCATCTGAGTTTTTTTTTAAATTACACGGTGCAGTAGTTCTTTATTTCCAGTACAAGAAAATAAACAGTTTTTATAGGTTAAATCAAAAAATTGCAAGTGGCAGCAAAAACAGATGAACACCACTGACATTTGTGGCAAAAAATAGCATTCCTCTGATCCTCACTTTTAATAAAGGCATCAGTCAGTTCCTTTTAAGTTCTTCAGATGAGTCCCTATCACACTTAAAATGCCAGAATCCCTTCTTGGTGTATCGTAAGAAACTTCTATTGTACTGAAACAGCTGTAATAGACCCAATGTCCATCTCTAGAAATCAGAGTGGATTGAGACATCCCATGCTGTGCTGAGATCATTGTATAACAAAATTCCTCTGGCTAGGTGAGCCTGCGTCAGTGACTCTAATGCTTGACCAGCCTATCCTTTTTGGTTTGCAAGATTCCAAAATGACATAATATTGTCAAAAATACAGCATCAGAACTCTACATTTTCTGGGGAGATATTCCGGATTCACATCCTAGAAAAGAAATCTGGTCCCCTGCAGTGATTTCTAAATGCACTACGGTTGAAAACTTGAATTTCCTGTACTGAATGTTTTTCTCCCTTGCATTAAAGATGATGAAATATCCCAGATCGTGCCCTTTGTCAAACTCCAAATGTTGAAGTGGTGTAAAATCTTAATCATAAGTGTCAATTTGGCTCAGTTGGTGGAACTTCCCTCAAATCCTGTAACTGCAGGTTCATGACCTACTATATTCTGGGGAATGAAGCCGGACAGGTGGCAGAGGTGGGGGAGCATTTTAGCGACAGCGACCACAACATGGTACAGTTTAAGTTTGTTATGGACAATGAAATAGACAAGTTGCAAAAAAATGTTTTGGATTGGGGGAGAGTGGATTTTAGTAAAATAAGGCAGGATCTGGCCAAGGTAGACTGGGAACAGCTACTTGTGGGGAAATCTAGAGGAGCAGTGGGGGAGGCGTTCAAAAAGGAAATGGGGAGGGTACAGGCTCAACATGTTCCCTCTAGGATGATAGGAAGGAGTAACAAGCCCAGAGAACCATGGATGACCAGCAATATTCAGGTTACGATGAGAAGGAAAAGAGAGGTTTTTAGCAGGTACAAGAGAAGCAAATCAGCAGAGGCATTAGTGGAGTACAGAAAGTGCAGGGTGGAGCTTAAGAAAGCAATTAATAGAGCAAACAGGGGATATGAGAAAGCTCTGGCTGGTAAAAGTAGGGAAAATCACAAGATATTCCATAAGTATATCAATGGGAAGAGGATAACCAGGGAACCAATAAGGGACCAAGGGGGCAATCAATGGTTGGAGCCAGAGGACATCGCTAGAGTGTTGAATGAATACTTCACATCCGTCTTCACCCAAGAGAATGAGGATGAAGATATCGAATTCAGGGAGAGAGACTGCGAGGTTCTTAAGCAAATTGATATAGGGAGTGACAAGGTATCGGAGGTGTTGGCAGGCTTAAAAGTGGACAAATCTTCAGGTCTGGATGATTTGTGTCCCAGACTGCTGAGGGAGGCAAGGGAGGAGATCGCAGGGGCTCTGACCCAAATTTTTAATTCTTCTTTGGCCATCGAGGAAGTGCCAGAGGACTGGAGAACAGCTAATGTGGTTCCGCTATTTAAGAAGGGTGGTAGAGATAAGCCAGGGAACTACAGGTCAGTGAGTCTCACGTCACTGGTAGGGAAATTATTGGAGAAAATTCTGAAGGAGAGAATCTATCTCCACTTGGAGAGGCAAGGCTTGATCAGGGATAGTCAACATGGCTTAGTCAGAGAGCTCATGCCTAACAAATTTGATTGAATTTTTTGAGAAGCTGACCAGGTATGTAGATGAGGGTAGTGTAGTTGATGTAGGTTACTTGGATTTCAGCAAAGCCTTTGACAATGTCCCACATGGGAGACTTATAAAAAAGGCAAAGGCACATGGGATATTTGATAAGGTGGATTCAAAATTGGCTTAGTTGTAGGAGACAGAGGGTGATGACAGAAGGATGCTTTAGTGACTGGAAGCCAGTGTCCAGTGGCATACCACAGGCATCTGTGCTGGGTCCCCTATTATTTGTCATTTATATAAACGACATAGATGACTATGTTGGGGGTAGGATTAGTAAGTTTGCAGATGACACAAAGATTGGCCGGGTGGTTAATAGTGAGGTTGAGTGTCTTGGGTTACAGGAAGATATAGACGGGATAGTCAAATGGGTAGATAAGTGGCAGATGGAATTTAACCCTGAAAAGTATGAGGTGATACACTTTGGAAGGAGTAATTTGACAAGGAAGTATTCAATGAACGGCATGGGAAGTTCTGAGGAACAAAGGGACCTTGGCGTGTGTATCCACAGATCTCTGAAGGTGGAGGAGCATGTTAGTGGGGTGGTGAAAAAGGCATATGGGACACTTGCCTTTATCAATCGAGGCATAGATTACAAAAGTAGGGAGGTCATGTTGGAGTTGTATAGAACCTTGGTGAGGCCACAGCTGGAGTACTGTGTGCAGTTCTGGTCGCCACATTACAGGAACGATGTGATTGCACTGGAAGGGGTGCAGAGGAGATTCACCAGGATGTTGCCAGGGATGAAACATTTAAATTATGAACAGAGGTTGAATAGACTTGGATTGTTTTCGTTGGAGCAGAGAAGACTGAGGGGAGACCTGATCGAGGTGTACAAGATTATGAGGGGCATGGACAAGGTGGATAGGGATCTGCTGTTCCTCTTAGTTGAAGGGTCAGTCACAAGGGGGCATAAGTTCAAGGTGAGGGGCAGGATGTTTAGGGGGGGTATGAGGAAAAACCTTTTTACCCAGAGGGTGGTGAGTCTGGAATGCATTGCCTGGGAGGGTGGTGGCGGCTGGTTTCCTTGCATCCTTTAAAAAGTACCTGGATGATTACTTGGCACGTCATAACATTCAAGGTTATGGGCCAAGTGCTGGTAAATGGGGTTAGGTAGGTGTTTCTCTCGTGTCGGTGCAGACTCGATGGGCCGAAGGGCCTCTTCTGCACTGTGAGATTCTGAGATTCTATAGACGCGAGCACTGAAAAAAAGTTTTGTAAGATAAAGAAGCACCATTTGCGGAAAACAGTTAAGTATTCTACCCAGTTCCTCCCTCCCTGCAAAAAAAAAAATTCTAAGCTGTATTAGAAGTATATCATACTGTGGTTGCACTGTTAACATGAAATCCTTGAATGCCAGTCACATATTCAACCAGCAAACATCTAGTCAACAGGTTCCCAAAGCTGGGGTTTGAGAGGAGAATAGGCTAGTCAAGTATGACAATCATTGACAAAGGCTCACTCAGCCAGAGGAGTTTCATTATGCATTGATCTCAGAACAGCATGGGGTGTTTCAATTCACTCGGATTTCTAGAAGTGCACGTTGGACCTATTGCAGCTGCTTCAGCTACAACACTCCAAAAGCAGCTTCATTTGGACCTAGAAAGAGTTCATGTAGTGTCCATCAAGTATGCTTTAGGTCTTGTGATTTAGATGGCATTGCTAATCAAAGAAATTGCATTCTAATTTGATCACAGTGGATCATTTATATTAATGACACCTTGGACTTTGGGAAGGCACTCTATTGGCCTTATTTCAAATACAATAAACCATCTAGCCTTTTCCTTCTTTAACTGGAACATTCAGACACGATTACCTCAAATGTTTCAGATGTTCCAGTTTATTACAAACATTTAGAATGAAATGCTTCCTGGTATCTTTTTCACCACAGCATGTCAATATGGAGCTGTTATTCATCCCCCAGGCAATTTCTGCAGTGGGCTCAATGGTACTGGTAGCTGATGAATAGGAGCTCAACTGCCAACCAGTGAGGAGGAAGAAACAAATTCTGACAGCTTACATATCTCAGAGATTTCTAAGCCTACCAGAAATGTCCTCATGGAGGCAATTTAAGTGAGAATTCAAGATCAGGCATGAAGTAATTATATATAATAAATATATGGGAAAACACAAAATTGGAACTACTTCCCTCCAGATTTATCTTCCTTTCCAAAATGGAGCGCCTCCTTATTCTTGTCATTTCAATACTTTTTTGTAAATTCAGTTCCTTCTCCCACTTACTTCCTTACATTTTTCAACATTTGGCAGGACAAATGTTTTATTTGGGTAAAAAAAATAAACTTAATGACACCTATTTTTAAAGGAAACAAGTAGATAAATTTGTATATTTAGGACAAATTATAACAGAAATTGGCAGATATGATGCAGAAGTTAGAAGGAGGATGGAAATAGCCAGAAATAATTTTGTGAAGATGAATGATGCATTTACAAGAATGCTCAAGCCTGTAACAAGGAAAAAAATTCCTGTTTGCCTCAGAAACCTGGGCAGTAAGTAAAGATCTGCAGAAGAAAATAGAGGTCTTTGAAATGTGACATAAGCTTGAAATTTCATTCACAAACCATATGATAAATGAAGAGATGCTTGAAATAGCAAGAGCAAAGAGAACTCTGAAAAGTGACATCCAAAAAAGAAAATGTCAGTATTTTGGCCATTTGATCATAACTAAAAAGCCAGAGATCTCTTCTAGAGGGCAAAGTGGAGGGCAGCAGGAAGAGGGGTTGACCTAGGCGCAGTTCGATGATGGACATCACAGAGTGGTTGCAGACAAGCTACAGTGGATGTGTGAGGATGGCGCAAGACAGACGAGCATGGTATACCATGATAGCAGATCTCCTGGCAGGAGTAACGACAAGCAGCAGATGTTTACTAAGTTGTCTTAATGGTGATTAGTCTTTAAAATGTCTATAATTTCCTAAAATGGCATTCTTCCATATTACACTGTTGTTAATCAATACTCATTAGAAATGTCTTGAACTAAAACAATCTTCAAATTTCACCAAATACTCACTCTAACATTTTAACCACCTAGATCCTAAGTCCAAAAGAACATGATCAATAGAAAGACTTAAGTTTTAAGCCAGACGAGATTAAAGTCATAAATCATAAATGCTCAAAAGATGATGACGACTCATTAGTGCACCCAACTGATTTCTACATTCTTTCCTAATTCAGAAGAAATTACACTTTTATCACAGCGGCCAATAAAGTCACTTTGTTGATATTAAATTTGTATTTTGTTTTCTTAAATTTCCTACTTTATACACACCAAAAAATAACCATCTAATAAGCAGGGAGCTAAAGCACGTACTGCAAAGTACTGCAAAGAATTTACCAGTTATGTATAAACCATAATTGGAGGATCAATAATCAAGTCACCACTAATTGAAACAGCAATTATTTAATGTGTTTGCGCCTCAAATGTTTTGGATTATATGACCAGTCAGAACCTTGCAGTTACTGTGAATGTCACGACCAAGAAAATTAAGAACGAACAGCAAGAACTTATGTCAGTTTCACCATTGAGCTGCAGATACATTCTTTAGAACCTTTGATCGTGTTTAAATCAGTTGACTCTTAATCTCATGTTACTGATGGTACTAGAACTTGGTTTTCCAGTCAAGATTTATCAGAGAAAACAATGCTTAAAAACAGCTTTTTTCCATATCTCTAGATCATATTTTCCTTTAAATAAAACACAACATGGGAGAAACATAAGCACGAAGTAGCAGGAGATTTGCAGGCTTTAAAGGCAAATTGTCGAAACTCAACGGTGCACATGGGACACCAGAGGTTACAAGTAGGCTATTTCTACAAATTGGCAGTACTTCTAGTACATCCACCAAAATGCAGAAGTGGACAAAACCCAAAAGTCTTGCCTTTGCATAATGAAACCCATTCACATGGTTGGAAATGAGTATTATTTTGGTTTTCATAAAAATATATTTGTTTTCTTTGACAGGGATATAACAGCCAAATGTACTATGATTAAACTGCATATTATTTGTAATTTTTTTTGATAAACATAGCCACTGACACTCTGAGTAATGAAAGTGAGTGGGAAAGAAAGACAGTTTTTGCACTGAACACAATTTTCATGTTGCTGTTTTTACTTTTCTTTTCAGTGTCAGTATGAAATGCTTCAGTAAATTACAGACAAGTTGATCACCTGAAAATGATACTGAGTGGCCTCCATAGATTTTGGAATTTTTTTTTAAAAAGAGCTAAGGATATTAATGCTTCCTCTCAACACATACACAGATACACAGTGTAATCTTTTTAAAAAAAGTATTGGAGAAGAAATAGAAGAACCATTTTCTTATCACTAATGTAAAAATGAAGCATCTTTGCCTTACTTTTCCCTCAAGTCAGAGGATTTTGGGTTCAAGCACTACTCCAGGATTTTATCACAACGAGCTAATACTTCAGTGGAATGCCAAGATTGTAAGACATGCTGTCCTGTAGATGAGATGTCAAAACTAACATCCAGTTGGATACAAGAGACCCAAGGCACTATTTCAAAAGCAAGGAGTTTTGTTTTTCTCCTGGCCAACTTTCCTCCAACAAACAACACCAGCAAGAACAAATTAATTAATCAGTTATCTCATTGTTGTTCATGGTCTCAGGTAAGCTGCTGTGCATAAAATGGCTGCTGTATACCAAGAATGGCTGCACTTCAAATACAACTTATTGTCTGCAAAGAGACTCGGAGACCTGGAGCTCGAGGTCGTTTGGTCTTGATTTTCAGCCCGAATTTAAAATTTGGCAAGCGTGGATGTTTGCCACTTAGGTAGCGATGAAACCAGGAAGCCGGTCACAAAGTTAGTGGTCCGAAGACCTACCCTGAATTACATCATCTGATGTGTGTTACTTTATTAATTACTTATTTACATTAACAAAGGAAAAAGCCGTAATTAAGTTAACATAATTGTAACCAACTTTAAGTAACACTAACAAATGGTTAAACAGAGTAGAATAACTAATCAAAGTGCCAGACAATTCTTAGGTTTATTTAACCCCTATTTACAAACACTCCACCTTACCCGCCCACCGGGGATCAGACGTTAGGCCTCCCACCCTGGAGATATACAATACCCATCTCGTGCGGCCTCTCCGTCCTCCGTCTTGGGTCTTGTGACATCTCTACGGGTGGTCTTTGTGAGACAATTCTCTGACTACTGGTCTCCGAAGATCTGTAAAAGTTCCAATGTCAGAGATATTGTAAGTCTTGAAGCAAGCTGGGCGAAGGATTTGTACTTATCGATCTTCAGGAATCGCATGAGGCTGTTGTTCAGGTCGAGCCACTTGCCACGAGCTCCCATAACGAATCCGAAATATCGTACTGACTTGCCGCCAGTCAGTTTCAGTATCTCCTCCTCAAGGTGTTTGTACTTGCGTTCTTTTTCGGCCCATGCTTTCTCCAGAGACTTGTTGTTGTCTTCGAAACGCACTGTCACATCCACCACCGCGACTACTTCGTCCTTGACGAGAACAAGATCGGGCTTCCACAGGGTCCCGTCCTTTCCGAAGAGCCTCGGTTCTAGGTGTGATGTCCAGCCGATGTCCTGCTGATGCAGGAATTGAAGCGGACGAGATTGGTATCGCAATGGGATGGACGGATATCACCCAAACGTCCAGGCCCAAACCCATCAACAGATACGCGGCTTGGAGGGAGGTGGAATACCGGAAGTGGACCAAACTCCAATGCCAAGGAATCGGCATCGAGTATTACGGAAATGACTATGCCTCTAATTCCTGGACAAGAACCTGTTTCAATATCAAACAATCCAGACTAATAAACAGTTTTCTACTACGGTGCAATCTCTACCCTACGAGATGTACCTTAAACAGAGGCAGAGTTCACCACAACAAATCCTGCAGGAGATGTGAGGCCCCCTTCGAGTCACTGGCTCACATCTCCGGCAACTGCCCGTTCGTAAAGAATGCAAGGATCAAAAGGCACAACAAAACAGTATTTTGTTGTGCCTTTTGATCCTTGCATTCTTTACGAACGGGCAGTTGCCGGAGATGTGAGCCAGTGACTCGAAGGGGGCCTCACATCTCCTGCAGGATTTGTTGTGGTGAACTCTGCCTCTGTTTAAGGTACATCTCATAGGGTAGAGATTGCACCGTAGTAGAAAACTGTTTATTAGTCTGGATTGTTTGATATTGAAACAGGTTCTTGTCCAGGAATTAGAGGCATAGTCATTTCCGTAATATTCGATGCCGATTCCTTGGCATTGGAGTTTGGTCCACTTCCGGTATTCCACCTCCCTCGGTTCTGTCGAAGGGTCATGAGGACTCGAAACGTCAACTCTTTTCTTCTCCGCCGATGCTGCCAGACCTGCTGAGTTTTTCCAGGTAATTCTGTTTTTGTTTTTTTTTTATTGTCTGCAATGTGTTTTAAGTCACTGAATGATGTATAGCACTATATCAAAGCTATATTTTCCTTTCTTTTGAAATGACCCCCAGGTAATTGAAGTAATAAAATATCTTATGTCATGATTTGCTGGCAATCTGTCCATAATGAGAGGATGGTACAAGCTGATGTGGAACAATGAATATAAGCAATATCCTTTCTTATTTAATCACTTGGAAACACAAATGCTGGTAACACTGGTTAGTAATAGACAATTAAGTAATCAAACTATTGTAAAAATCCAATACAGATGCGCAATTTAAGAGAAAGAAAGACCTGCATTTATAAAGCACTTTCACAACCACCAGATTTCTTGAAGTATTTTACAGCCAACAATATACTTTTTATTGAAGTCGAGTCTGTGCTGTATTGTAGGAAATGCGGCAGTCAATTTGTGCATACAAGTTCAATTTAACAGCAGTGTGATCATGGCCAGATAATGTTTTTGTGATGCTGATTAAAGAATAATTATTGGTCAGGACACCAGAAATAACTAACTCTTCTGCTCTTCTTCAAAATTGTGCCATGGGGTCTTTTATGGCTAAGGGGGAAAAGACAGGGATTCGATTCAACATTTCATGCCAAAGACAGCACACCCTCTGTACCACACTTCACTACAGTGTCAATCTTGACTTTATTTCCTGGAGTGGGACTTTAAGCCAGAACTTTCTAACTCAGAGTTGAGTGTGCTACCAACTAAGCTACTGCTGATAGATGAACCAAGAACAAATGGGGCACATCAAAAAAGAATGCAGTTGTCACCATCTTTCTTCCAGAAACCTCCCCTCAACAACCTCTTAAATAACTTTATCACTTCAAAACACCAGCAACTTCTAAAATTGATAACTGCTTTTGTTTTAAATAAATGTGAAGTTATTTAGCTGACAATTTAACCAAACATCTAGAGCTAGATCTTCCAGCATTCTGTGCACATCATAAGTGAGTACCCCTGCCAACTACCAAGTATATGAATTTATCAATTTCTGAATGTTTCTATAACTGTTTGGGGATAAATTACATAAAGCTATGCTAGTAAAGGAGTCACAATGTTCTATTAGACACAATTACTTCATTCTTTCTTGAAAAGAAGTACCGACAAAAAGAAACAAGTTAGGCAGCATGCTGTTATATAATGTATTAAACACAGAGACCACCACTAGTTAAAACTGGAAATAAGCACTGCACAAACAACTTGCATTTATATAGTACCCTTTAACATAGAAAAACGCCTCACAGGAGCACAATCAGACACAGTATCAACACAGAGCTACAACAAAAGGTGTTATTAGGGCAGCTGACCAAAAGCTTGGACCGAACAGCACCAATTGCTGCTAAAACTGTTCTGTTCACGTCTACAATAACCTTTGGAGGACAAACGTAATTCAGGTTCAGAAAAAACACTTCCAGCGACACCAGTGCATATTCTTGGCTTATATCTTTCATTCGAGTTTTTATTTCCAACACACAATTTTCCATCTCCTCACCTTTGCTAACTTATATTTCTTCTGTGCGCTTGCAGGTTCTACAAGTAAAATTATGGTCCATGGGAAATTGCTGAGCCACCACTTAAACAACAGAATCACAATTATTAAATTTATAAAATTTGATGTAATCTAGAGCCAATTTTCCAAATTGGCTGGGGCTACTTTGTGCTGGATTAATACCAAGTCTTCCCGCATTTACCACCAAGCCAAATGCAGTTTTTTTTTTAGATGCTGCATATAAATGCTACAGCATCTTTCATTAAATCACGCAATTTTTGAGCTTAATTCTGCTGAGTAGACAACGAAAAACAACTAATTTTAATGGTATATTGTGCGTTTGAGCATATTCAATTTGTATGGAAAATTTAAATGCAATCCACGTGTAAAAATTGTAAATTCAACAATCATTTATCTTATTCAGGTGGTTCACAATCCACAGACCTAGCCTTTAGGCACAAGTAAAGCTTCACAAAAGTAGTTACATACACAAGAAATCTATAACTTTCTATTTACTTCTTGTCTTTTCTTTTTGTTATAAAGCTTCACGATAAGATTTGTTTATTCACCTTCGAAGCACGAAGCACACCTGTTTGTGTTGCTCATAAAGAAAACAATTCAGGTCATTTTGTTTTTTTCCTCTCCATTAATATTTGAGATCTACAGTGAAATTTTACAGCAGCCCATAAATTAATACAGATATGACCTTAAGTCCAACTGCAGAAAAAAACATTGCTATCCAAATACGATCAGCTTTAAAAGACATGTAACATATTCTTAACAAGGATTATTTTCTGTAACACCTGGACTTTCTACTGATGCCACCAACCTTGGCAGGAACTCAAAGCACAGTACACACTTCACCTGTTCTGGTGCACAAAACTTAAGTTTCATTCCAACTTTGGGAAAAAACACCTTATAAACTGATCAAGTCATGAATTTGGTTTTCTCGACTCAAACAAGAAACTAAGAGTTAATCAAATCATCTTGTGTTTTTTTTTATCCCATCCTGTGATCCCTAAAAAAAAAAACTAGGGTATTTCTTCCCAATGTTCTCACCCTGTCCAATAGGCACTGACACACTGGGTTTAGTACGACATACACATGAACGCTCAGTACCCTACTAAATTTGCCACTTGTGTCAGGTTCAACAACGAGTGCCAATAAGTTATCAAATGATGGAGAGTCTCACAGTTGAACTCTCATGACGTACACAAGTGAACAAGTTGCAGTGCTGGTCAACAGGTGGTGGTCAGGAGTTGATTTCCGCCCCCCCCCCCCAACTTTTACTCAAGGGTCACATTGTCAATCATAACTCATCTCACTGGAGGTCAACATCTCAGCACAGACCAGGTATCAGGCCTGGAACATGATTAATCTGGATACCTCACTACCAGCATCAACTGTAGCTCAGGTGGAAGCACTCTCACCTCTGAGTTGAACAGGTTGAATGTTCAAATACCACTCCAGAGACTTGAGCACAAAACCTACATTAACACTCCAGTACAGTGCTGTCAGAGGTACAATCTTCAGATCAAATGTTAAACCAGGGCCTGCTTTCTAAGGTGGACATAAAAGATCCCATGGCACTACCTTGAACAAGAACAGAGTTATTCCTGGTAGCCTGGATAATTTATTTATCCCTCAATCAACATTACAAATACAGATTATCTGGTTATTATCACATTGCTGTCTGTGGAAGTTTGCTGTGCGCAAATCGGCTGCCACATTTCCTTTATTACAACACAATGACTGCACTTCAAGAACTTCAAGGACTGTAGAGTGATGTGGAAAGTCCCAGGGTCATGAGAAGCGCTATATAAATGCGAGTTTCTCTTCCTCGCTTCAACCACACTTGGCAGAACCATCAAAGGGCCTCAGACTGAACAAGTACAATGCTATAAAATAGCATTCCAGAAATAAATTAGTCAAACACCAAATTTCAATTTCTTTTAGTTCATACACAAAGGAAATCTATAAAGGTAGGCTTCAGAAAGCACAAAGTCCAGAAAAAGTGTGCCATTCTGACTGTCCGACACAACTATCCACTGTTAAAAGAACGCACGTGAGAACATCTGCTCAAGGATTGAGCTTAATCCAAGTAAGAATTCCAAAGTGCACAGGGAGGTGGTAGCGTAGTGGTATTAACACTGCACTTGTACTCCAGATATCCAGGGTAATTCTCTGGAGATATAAGCAAAATACTGCAGATGCTGGAAATCGGAAACAAAAACTGCTGGAAAAACTCAGCAGGTCTGACAGCATCTGCAAAGAGAAAGACAGGGTTAACATTTCGAGTCCAGGTAACTCTTCTGGAGAACTAAAAAAAAAAGTAGAAATGTGGTGAAATATATACTGCTTAAGGGGGTGGGGCAGATGAAGCTGGATAGAAGGCCAGTGATAGGTGGAGGCAAAGGAGAGATTGCAAAAGATGTCATAAACAAAAGGACAAATGGGTGTTGGTGATGGTAATATTGGCTAAATAAGGTGTTAATGGTGACATTAAGAGTAAAAAGCAGAATGAGCAAGTGACAGATGGCCTTAGTGGGGATGGGGTGGGGGGAGGGGATGGTGTGGAAGAAAAGATCAAAATAGGCTAAAACGTAGGGATAAAACAATGAATAGAATTAAATTTTAAAAATAATAATAGCAATAGGTGGGGAAAAAACGTATATATAAAAATTTAAAAATAAATATTTGAAAAAAGATCAAAAAGGGGTGAGGACAGAGGAGAGAGTTCATGATCTGAAGTTGTTGAATTCATGAATGTTAAGTCCGGAAGGCTGTAAAGTGCCTAATCGGAAGATGAGGTGCTGTTCCTCCAATTTGCGTTGAGCTTCACGAGAAGGTTGCAGCAGGCCAAGGACGGACATGTGGGCATGAAAGCAGGGTGGTACGTTGAAATGGCAAGCAACAGGAAGGTCTGGATCATGCTTGCGGACAGATCGAAAGTGTTCCACAAAGCAGTCACTCAGTCTGCGTTTGATCTCTCCAATGTACTGGGAGCAGCAAAAGCAGTAGAGTAAATTGAAGGAAGTGCAAGTGAATTGCTGCTTCACTTGCAAGGAGTGTTTGGGCCCTTGGACGGTGAGGAGGGGGGAAGTAAAGGGGCAGGTGTTGCACCATCTGCGATTGCGTGGGCAGGTGCCGTGAGAGGGGGTTGAGTTGTAGGAGGTGATGGAGTAGTGGACCAGGGCGTCCCAGAGGGAACAGTCCCTACGGAATGCCGACAGGGGAAGTGAAGGGAAGATGTGTTTGGTGGTAGCATCATGCTGGAGTTGGCAGAAATGGTGGAGGGTGATCCTTTGATGCAGAGGCTAGTGAGGTGAAAGGTAAGGACAAGGGAGACCCTATTGTGGTTCAGGGAGGGAGAGGCAAGTGTGAGGGCAGAGGCACGGAAAATGGGTCGGACACGGTTGAGGGCCCTGTCAACCACCGTGGGTGGGAAACCTCGGTTAAGGAAGAAGGAAGACATGTCAGAAGCACTCATTTGGAAAGTGGCATCATCAGAACAGATGTGATGGAGGCGAAGGAACTGAGAGAATGGGATGGGGTCCTTACAGGAAGCAGAGTGTGAGGAGTTGTAGTCAAGGTAGCTATGGGAGTCGGTGGGCTTGTAATGAATATTGGTGGACAATCTATCACCAGAAATTGAGATAGAGAGGTCAAGGAAAGGAAGGGAAGGGAAGTGTCAGTGATGGACCATGTGAAAGTGATGGAGGGGTGGAAATTGGAAGCAAAATTAATAAATTTTTCCAGGTCCAGACGAGAGCATGAAGTGGTACCAAAACAGTAGTCGATGTACCAGAGAAAAAGTTGTGGAGGGGGCCTGAGTAGGACTGGAACAAGGAATGTTCCACATACCCCATAAAGAGACAGGCATAACTGGGGCTCATACGGGTACCCATAGTCACACCATTTATTTGGAGGAAGTGAGACAAGTTTAAGGAGAAATTGTTCAGTGTGAGAACAAGTTCAGCCAGGCAGAGGAGAGTGGTGGTGGATGGGGATTGTTCAGGCTTCTGTTCAAGAAAGAAGCTGAGAGCCCTTAGACCATCCTGGTGGGAAATGGAGGTGTAGTGGGGTTGGACATCCATGGTGAAGAGGTAGCAGCTGGGGCCAGGGAACTGGAAATTGTTGATATGATGTAGGGTATCAGGGGAATCGTGGATGTAGGTGGGAAGAGACTGGGCAAGGGGGGAGAGAACGGAGTCAAGATAAGAAGAAATGAGTTCCGTGGGGCAGGAACAGGCTGACACGATCAGTCTAGCGGAACAGTCCTGTTTGTGGATTTTGGAGAGGAGGTAGAAGCAGGCTGTCCAAGGTTGGAAGCTGTGGGGGGAAGATCTCCAGGGGAGATGAAATGAGGTCAGTGACAGTCCTGGAAACAATGGCTTGATGTTCGGAGGTGGGGTCATGGTCCAGGAAGAGGTAGGAGGAAATGTCTGCGAGTTGGTGCTCAGCCTCTGCGAGGCAGAGGTCAGTATGTCAGACAACAGCAGCACCACCCTTGTCAGCAGGTTTGATAACAAAGCCAGGGTTGGACCTAAGAGAACGGAGTGCAGCGGAATTCTCTGGAGACCCGGGTTCGATTCCCACCATGGCAAATGGTGAAATTTGAATTTAATGAAAAATCTGGAATTAAAAGTCTTATGGTGACCATGAACAATTATCATAAAAACCCACCTGATTCACTGATGCCCTTTAGAGAAGGAAACCTGGTCTGGTCTACATGTGGCTTCAGACCCAAAACAATGTGGTTGACTCTTAAATGCTTCCTGAAATGGCCTAGCAGCCATTCAGTTTTCAATAAATGCAGGCCCATTAAGCGACGCCCACATGCCATGAACAAATAAAAAAAATTGTAAAAACATTTGTAGAAGTTCTTTTTTTTTTTAAATTAGAAAACCCATCACGTTTATTGTTGCCGTGTACATTTTTTACAAAGCTGGTAAGAACCAGATTCCAGAATGTTCAGATATCTACACAGCCTACACAGGGTCAGTTTAACATTAAACGAGAATCTCCCAGTTCGGTTACTGGGGCTGAAAGTGTCGGGGCAGAAAGCCCAGTGTCTGCAGTTCACTGCCCATCACAGACAGTTCACTCTTTGGCAATGGCATAAGGTTTTTCCACCTCATTCTGCGATGGCCACATCTTTGTGGTTTATCTCTGCTGTCTGTCTTTGAAGCCTCAACTCTTTTTATAACATCAAATCCTTCGATGACTTTTCCAAACACGTGTTTGCCAGCGAGCCAGCTGGTTTTGATGGTGGTGATAAAGAATTGGGTTTCCGTTGGTGTATTGGTGAATTAGTAGAAACTAGCAATTGTCTTAAACAGATAAATGCTGGTGTTGACACTGAATGCCTTGCTGCAGGTTTTAATTTTATGGTATAAGGCTGAGAGCCAATCAAGTTGAAAGAGCAACTCCAAAACTGATTTAAATAAAGGGTTTTATCCAAGTAAGACAACTGGCCTAAAAGGCTGGATCAGGCACAAGTCAACAAGTGAACAACTGATGCGCATGCAAGCTTATTTTTGTGCAAAACTTGTATGTGGGGATCAGTGGTGGAGGTGGTCCTGCATTACATAGATGCTAATGAAAGCAAGAAATATCTCTAGGTGACCATGCTCCAGCTCAAAGACAATGAGAGACATTTCAACATAGATGAGTAGAGCTTTTGAAATGTACATTCCATGGATGAAGCAAACCAGGTACAGTAAGTGACCAATAAAGGAGACAAAAGGGACAAGAGGAATACTTTGTAAATCTAGAATTATCCAACCAGAATACAATGTTGGATAACCATGATGCAAATATAGTCAGTGAAATAAGGGAGGATAATTATTAACAACACCACAGGACCAAATGATGATCTGTGGGACGAAAGGACAGAAAATAACTCAAAAAAAGCAGGCTATTGATTTGTTGTGATTTTGCAGAGAAATAGGCAACTTGTTTTTTCCCCAACCAATAATGAGAAAGGCAAATGATGTATTATTTCCAGTTGCCAGAACAGATGACAATGAAGGGAGACTGACCAGCAAGAAGTCAATCTTCACAGAAGCCAATAACACTTGGAAAGGCTGCTTGAAGAATGAGATGCAAAATTAGAGAGCAATTTCTGGACTATTCCTAGTGCCACAGGATAAGCCAGTTAGATCTAGATTGATTAGATATGTCAGTGGTTCAGAAATGAAGTAGTAAAGAGGCTTTAAGATTCTGAGGGTGTTCAGAACAATTGTGGGTTGCAGTGGGGGGTTGGGACAGGGTAAGAGGGGGAGAAGCTGCTTCAGAGAGATGAGCTTCACCTAAATTGAATTGCAGTCAATATCCTTATGAAAGGGGTAAATGTAAACCAGAAAAGCAAAGGTGGGATAAACACAATTTTTCTCTAAGTCCTATACAGGATGAGTGGAGAGTTGAGGCAATACAGGTGCAAAGTTTTAAATAAGTTAAGCAAGATTATAAATTTACAGAGACATGGCAAACAATGGGTAGGAACAATGAAGAGGAAAAGCAGTCACCATGCAAGTTGTCTTTCTGCCAATGCCAAGAGTAATACAAATAAAACAGAAGAACTAAGAGCACCGAATTAGCTGAAGAAATATTACATGACAGCAATTGAAGAACTAGGTTTTCAGTACATACAATTATTAGGAAGGGCCAGGAAAACAGGAAAGGAGAGAACCAGCAACACAAATAAAAGACAATATAATGGTGATAGAAAGTAGGGATATAACGAATTCTGAATAGGAGGAATCGCTTTGGGTGGAATATTGTCTACAAATGCTGCATGGCCTAACTATCTCACTCTGAACGCTAAGGGAAATCATTTTTTAAAAAGAGTGCCATAGATACCTTTTAAGAATCAGTCTGATCAAATTCTGATCAGAGAACAATCTACAATTTTTTTTAAAAGATCAGGTGCATATTGGAACAGGTCCCAAAACTTATTTCTACTTAAATTGAATGGCTGGCTCCTTCCTTGGACAACCAACTAATCACTGCAACAAGTGCTTTAAACTAGTATGTATTTTCTCTGATGGGGCTTTATGGATCATGACAGTATAAAAGAAGCCCTTATGCAAAAATCTCCTCAAAAATGCTTGATTTATTAGAGCAGATATCATGAATTGTGAACACAGCAGGCTATTGCAAATGGACCTAAAATTTTTTGAACACACGCAAGGAACAATAGTACAGTTCTCAAAAAGTGACGTATTACACATTAGATGTTAAGACATGCAAATAAGAGTATAATCTCATGGGAGTGCTCTCAGGAGGGGAATAGACAAACAAAGGGATGTTAGGATCCGGGTGCATTAGGCATTAAGAACTAACATACACAAAAAGCTAATGGGATGCAAGGTTTCATCACAAAAGATTTAGGACATGAAGGACATATTACAATCACGATACAGAATGCTGGACAAATCTTAAAACAATAATGTCTTCAGGTTTTCTCACCCTTACTCAGAAAGTGGGAGGTCTTGTGGCTCAGTTGGTAGCTTCCCTGCCTCTGAACCAGGATTGGAGTGGAAGGAGCACTCATGACATGGCCAGACAAGTTGATAATCAATCTGCTAATATTTCCAACCTGCCCATGATAGGCAGTAAGAGTGGGAGAGATTCCTGGTCAACCATGCCTGATTCACTGTGGTGCCCCTCACGCTGAAACAGAGAGAGGTGCCTTGCAGACTACGGCTTCTAATAGACAGATTTAGGAATCATAAACATGAACTTAGAAAGGGTATGCTTCAGACCATGAACTCTCACCTCTATCCTCACCTCTTTTTTACACCCTTTTTTCGATATTTTTTTTATTTAATTTTCATTTATTTTTTATCCACTTATTTTTGTTATTTATTTTCATTTTTATTCATAGTTTTACCCCTTTTATACTATTTTTGATCTTTTCTCCCCACCACTGTCCCCTCCGCCCACCCCCACAAGGGTCATCTGTTACTTGTTCATGTTGTTCTTTTCAGAATGCTTACCCTTGTCCTGCTATTATCACAATCTGCTTTCTTACTTAATGCACCTCCTTTAGCCCTTACCACTACCATTAACACTCCCTTTGTCCTTTTGTTCATGACATCTTTGTCAATCTCTCCTTTGCCCCCACCTATCACTGGCCTTCTATCCAGCTTCACCTGCTCCACCCTCCTTAAACTGTATAAATTTCATCACATTTTTACTTATCTTTAGCTCTGAAGAAGAGTCATACAGAGTCGAAACATTAACTCTGTTTTTCTCTCCACAGATGCTGTTAGACCTGCTGAGTTCTTCCAGCATTTTCTGTTTTTGATCAAGAACTACCTGCTCTATATTTTCCCCCAAGACATTTAAAAAGGAGTACATGATCTTCTTAAACAAATTCAGTCATATTTTGTTAGAAAAAGTGTTAAAAGCAATATAATTATTTTACTAATATTTCAGAAAACTCGACTTCAAGTCTTGCTAGAACAGTTTTGAGGATAGAATTTTTTTAAATTTGGAAATCAAAGGTCGATAGCATAACAAGTGAACATGCAGCTTCAGATTGCCGTAAAAGCATAAATGGTTTACTAATGTTCTTTAGGGAAGGTCAGAGGCTGGGAATTCTGTGGCGAGTAACTCACCTCTTGTCTCCCCAAAGTCTGTCCATCATCTAAAAGACACAAGTCAGGAGTGTGATGGAATACTCTCCCGCTGCCTGGGTTACTTTAAAACAGCACTAATTTCTCCTCTCTCCACCTGTCTGTTAAGTAAAAATGAATTTTGATTTGCTTGCCCCTTTATAATCAGTGGCATATTTCCCAACCCCTTGGATTCGGTGTGATCCCCACAACAAACTCAAGATCCAGAATCAAAATCTAATGAGGTATTCCTTCACTGAGGTCGGCAGGTTGAAAAATAGATTGTATAATTAATTTTTACTGTGGAGTTGACTTCGCACAATGAATCAGTCTTATAGGTAATGATACAAAAGTTCCAGCAGAAACAGTGGAGATGAAGCCAGGTAATTCAATCTGGGCAAAGACCCTTTTCTGACAGGCTGCTTGTGGGATGGTAAAATGGCAAAACTGAGATTTTGCAGTACAGCAAGGCAATATTACCGGTTACACAAGCTAGAGGTCCATGCTACATGACTCCCACGTTGTCTTTGACAAGAGGATGTGTATCCCTCGTCTGAGTTCCCGAAATGGTTAAATGTTTCAACCATTAAGAATTGAAAAGAAAGCTGTGGGACCCTTTGTCCTAGCAGATGAGTAGACTCCAGTTGGCCAGCCTAGATTATGAAATACAAATGGTCTCTATATAGCTCTTTGAATTTGGTGTCTGCAGCCCATGGAGTGGGGGTGGGGGTGTGTTAGTGTCTCTTCAGAGTCAGAGGTGCAAATTTGATATTGCCAGGTAGCTCCTTTTGTTCGAGGGTCACAGGCAGACATGTGGATTCAGCAGTTTTAAAAGATCTTTGTCCAGTTTTAAATTTTAGAAATAACCATGAGGATATCTATATCTATTTTATCAAAAATATACACCTAGATGAGTGCAGTTTCCGCAATATTCAAGAACCGCAAGAATATCCAGGGCAAAGCAGTCCGCATGATCAGCACCCTATCCACCACCTTAAACATTCACTCCCTCTACCATCGATGATGCACAATGGCAGCAGTATATACCATATACAAGATTAAATGCAACAACTCACCAAGACTCTTTCAGTAGCACCTTCCAAATCCATGAACCTCTACACTTAGGAGAAGGGCAGCAGACGTATGGGAGCACCTTCACTTTCAAGTTTCCCTCCTAGCCACACACCATCCTAACTCAGACCTAAATCACCATTCCTTCTGCTGTTAGATCAAAATCCTGAATTCCCTTCCTAACAGCACTGTGGGTATGCCTACACATGGACCGCAGCAGTTCAACAAACCAGCTCACCAGCATCTTCTCAAGGGTAATTATGGAGGAGTCACAAATGCTGGTATTGCCAGTGACACCCACGTCCCATGAAAAAATAAAAAAAAAAAACATCCCATCCTGAACAGGTCTACATGTGATTCTAATATCACACCACCATGGTTGGTTCCTACTTGCCCTCTGAAGTGGCCAGCCAAACAACTCAGTTGTGAAAATCCAGCATCACCTTCTCAAGGGCATCTAGGGATGGGCAATATAATGCTATCGGCATCTATTTCCCAAGACTGATTTCTTTTAAAATGTTGAATTCACAGCAAGGGGCACTTAACTCAAATGTTTTATGACAACTGTGTTGCAAACAAACTAAAAGAGAATTAGGCTTGACAGTTTCAACAACATGAATGTGTGTAAAAAGCACATGGCGAAAGAGTGGAAGGCAAGACCAAGGGAGACAGAAATAATAGTTGATGAGACCAGCAGAGGCAATAGCAAAAGGTAATTTAAGTTAAATTGACGTCAAGGGATTTAGCCGCAAATATTATCGACATAAAAAAAATTTTTCTTGTGAGAAACATTGAGCAGGTTCAGGATCCTGATTAGCTCCAGTATATAGTTAAGGAGGCGATGGCGTATTGGTATTGTCGCTGGACTTGTAATTCAGAGACCCAGGGTATTGCTCTGGGGACCCGGCTGATGGTGGAATTTGAATGCAATAAAAATCTGGAATTAAAAGTCCAATGATGACCATGAAACCATTGTAGATTGTCGTAAAAACCCACCTGGTTCACTAAGGTCCTTTTGGGAAGGAAATCTGCCGTCTTTGCCTGGTCTGGCCTACATGACTCCAGATCCACGGGAATGTGGTTGACTCTTAAATGCCCTCCAAACAAAGGCAATTAGGGATGGCCAATAAATGCTGGCCTAGCCAGCGACGCCCACATCCCCTGAATGAATTAAAAATATCTATGCGCACCAGAGATTATTTTAGTATTGCTGAAAAAAATGACATGTCTGAGCTTTTCCTTTTGCACTTGTCAGGACACTCACAAGAATACTCGCAATTCAAAAGGGAAAATAACAATTAAGGTAGTCAGTCAGACTAGCAATGTGACGCATGTGTGTCTACCAGAAGCTACATTTATTAATACACAGGGCCCAGTTGCATGTCCCTCCAGGACACCCTGGTCCACTCCTCCATCACCCCCTACACCTCAACCGCCTCGCACTTTCCCATGCAACCGCAGAAGGCGCAACACCTGCCCCTGTACTTCCCCTCTCCTCACCATCCAAGGGCCCAAACACTCCTTTCAAGTGAAGCAGCATTTCATTTGCACTTCCCTCAATTTAGTCTATTGCATTCGCTGCTCCCAATGCGGTTTCCCCTACATTGGAGAGACCAAACGCAGACTGGATGACCGCTTTGCAGAACACCTTCGGTCTGTCCGCAAGCATGACCCAGACCTCCCTGTCGCTTGCCATTTCAACACTCCACCCTGCTCTCATGCCCACATGTCTGTCCTTGGCCTGCTGCAATGTTCCTGTGAAGCTCAACGCAAACTGGAGGAACAGCATCTCATCTTCTGACTAGGCACTTTACAGCCTTCCGGACTGAATATTGAGTTCAACAATTTTAGATCATGAACTCTCTCCTCCATCCCCACCCCCTTTCCGATCCCCCTTTTTCCAATAATTTATATAGATTTTTCTTTTCCCACCTATTTCCATTATTTTTAAATGTATTTCCATCCATTGTTTTATCTCTACCTTTTAGCCTATTTCGATCCCTTCCCCCCACCTCACCTCCACTAGGGCTATCTGTACCTTGCTCGTCCTGCTTTCTACCCTTAATGTCACCTATTAGCACATTTCTTAGCTAATGTCACCACCGTCAACGCCTCTTTATCCTTTTGTCTATGACATCTTTTGGCAAACTCCACCTATCAGTGGCCCTCCATCCAGCTCTACTTGTCCCACCCCCCCATAAACCAGCTTATATTTCACCTCTCTTCTATTTTTCCTTAGTTCTGTTGAAGAGTCATACAGACTCGAAACGTTAACTGTGTTCCTCTCCGCAGATGCTGTCAGACCTGCTGAGTTTTTCCAGGTATTTTTATTTTTGTTTTTGCATGTAACATGTGCCTGTTTCAGCTAAACAAAATAAATGACAACCATTCATTGACTTATTCCTCAAGGCAATACCTTGACCAATCAGGGTCTAGCTGCCTAGTTTAAATTTAAAACAATGCTTGGTAGTTAACTATGGTGCATTCTCCATGGCAACGCCTGCCAATCAGCACTCTCTTCACATACAGTATAAATTGTTGTTTTCCCCCTTATACTGGTATTCTTGCAAGTGTCCGAATGAGTGCAAGATGAAAAGCTTAGACATGTCTCTTTTTTCAGCAATACTCAAGTTTTATCAAATGACTATTAGATGATTTTAGCTATTTTCAGTATTAAATAATCTGAAGCATTTTAGCACTGATAACAGTAGCTCAATTTAACGTAATTGAGATACGTTCCTGGTTGAGAAAACGTAGTTTCTCTTAGGAACTGAACACAGTAACATTATGGCGCTCTTTTGTTGTGGAATCAACCATTATCTTGAACTCTATGTAACCAATAAAATTGTAATGGCAAAATGCCAAGGACCAGAGTTTGATTTCAGCACCTGCCAGCGAAGTTTCATCCTTTGAAAATAAATTAATTAAGCAGAGGATACAGATGAAAAATAAACCTGATTTGAAGTTTTGAACATCTTCCATTAATTCCATCCGAAAGAATGGTTATCGGGCCATGAAGTGTGCTACTGATCTGGCTTTTAAATCCAATATTTATCACTCAGTTGGGTTCTCTGCGGAAAACAACTTGCTCAATGAGTCTGTTTTTCAAACAAACATTTGAAGTTTCTGGAATGTTTACCAGGCAAACTTAAGGCTGTGATCTTATTGAGTAATTCTTTATTGTCATATAGTTACACAAGGAATTGACCGACACACTTAGTTTGTTAATCTGGTGTTGCTTTTGACCAAGAGTGATGCAAGTTTAAGGGTTGAAGCAATTGGTTCTTGTTTACACCATATGTACTTCAGATAGCAGGCTCCAGATTGTTATTAATCCAGAATGCCTGATGTTTATTTAGTTCCAGGTGAAAGTTAAAAATCCACTTGAATTTACATCTATCCCTTTTTCAGCCAGAGCTGTTCTAATCTGCCTATTGGGAAGGGCCCTTATTCCCTAGTTTGTAGGCACAACATTGGGGCAAGTGCTCTGAAATTACAAGAGACGTCACTGTAGTCCCATGAACTGCCATTCAGAATGGTTAAATTTATAGCTTAGCTAGAACATACAAAATTATGTCATGTTCCTTGCAGCACTTCCAAAATTTATTTGATGTGTAGGCAGGTGTGTTTCTGGTTTTCTGTGCATCTTTTTGTCAAAATCAACGTGACAAACCAGATAGAGCTGCATCGGCATATTTCCTGGCAATTTGGTAAAGGAGGAAGCGGTCTAGGGGTTCTTTGAGATAGCGCAAAAATAAAGATGCAATTCATTACTTCATTGGTGAAGAATACGATTTGTCCCCCATAAATGAATTAACTAGATTGGTGACTTAATTATACTAGATTTGGAATCTTATAAAAGAGATTATTTCTTAGAATTCCTCATGGCTTTTTCCTGGAAGGAGCAGCCCGATCTCTTTGGATATGCAGCTCTCTAGGAGCTCTATCTAAAGATTAGAAGGCTGAATGCCATGTCCAACTCTGGCAGAGGATACCACTGATCCGTGAAATGTACTAGTATTTCCATTTGTGAAATGCTACTAAGGTCTGCAGCTGATCGTTGGAAGGAATCACAGGATCTTTACAATGCAGAAAGAGGCCATTCAGCCCATCAAGTCTGCACTGGCTCTCTGAAAGAGCATTCTACCAAATTCCACACCCTTGCCTTATTCCTCTAACTTTGCACATTTTCAGGTAGCCATCCAATTCCTTTTTGAATACCTCAATCAAACCTGCCTCCACCACCCTCTCAGGAAGTTCATTTCAGACTCGAACCACCTTCTGGGTGGAAAAAAATTTCCTCACATCACATTTACTCCTTTTTCCAATTATTTTGAACCTGTGCTCTCTAGTTCTTGATGTTCCATTGAGTGGGAACAGTTGCTCACTATTTACCCTGTCCATGCCCCTCAGGAACTTGAATACCTCGATTAAGTCTCCTCTCAGCCCTCTTTTCTCCAACCTCTCCAATCTATCATCATAGCTACAGTTCTTCATCTCTGGAATCATTCTTGTGAATCTCCTCTGTACTCTCAACAATGCCTTCATGTCCTTCCTAAAGTATGGCACCCAGAACGACACTACTCCAGATGAGGCCTAATTAATGTCTTATATAAGTTCAACATGACCTCCTTACTCTTGTACCCAATGTCCCTGTTAATAAAGCTTAAGATACTATATGCTTTATTAACTGCTCTCTTCACATGCCCTGCCATCTTTAATGACTTATGCATATGTACAACGAGTTCCCTTCGTTCCTGCACCTCCTTTAGGGTTTTTCCCTTTATTTTATACTGTCTCTCCATACTCCTGCCAAAATGAATCACCTCGCACTTCTCTGCATTGAACTTCATCTGCCACTTGTCTGCCCAATCTACCAACATGTCTAAGTCTTTGGAAGTTCAAGACTATCCTCATCACAGTTGATAACGTTTCCAATCTTCGTATCATCTGCAAATTTTGAAATCATCCCCTGAGCACCAGAGTCTAGGTCATTAATATATATCAGGAAGAGCAAGGGTCCTAATACTGAACCTGGGGAACTCCAGTACAAACCTTCCTCCAACCTGAAAAACAGCCATTTATCACTACTCTTGGTTTCCTGTCACTTAGCCAATTTCTCATCCAAGTGCCTTCTCACCCTTTTATTCTGAGCAAGAATTTCGTTCACATCTGTTCGTGACACTGTATCAAATGCCTTTTTAAAATCCACTTACACCACATCAATAGTATTACCCTTATCAACCTTCTCTGTTACCCCCTCAAAAAAAAAACTCCCAACAAATTAGTTAAACATGATTTTCCCTTAAACAATTCATGCTGGCTTTCCTTAATTATCCCACACTCGTCTAAGTGACAACTGATTTTGTCCCAAACTATAGTTTCCAGAAGTTACTCTACCACCGAAGGCAAACTGACTGATCTGTGGTTGCTGGTTTTATTCCTGCACGCCTTTTTGAACAAGCGTGTAACATTTGCAATTCTGCAGTCCTCTTTCTAAGGAAGACTGGAAGATTATCACTTGTGCATCTGCAATTTCCACTCTCACTTCCCTCAGTACCCTTGGATGCATCCCACCCGGTCCCAGTGCCTAATCAATTTTGACTAAAGATAGCCTAAAATCTCCTCCTTCTCAATTGTAAATTCTTCTAGTGTACCAGTTACCTTCTCTCTCATCTCAGCCTGGGTGGCATCTTCTTCCTTTGTGAAGAGAGATGCAAAGTACCCATTTAATAAGTCCCTTCCCACCTACATCTGTGATTCCTCTGACACCTTACGTCACATCAACAATTTCCAGTTCCCTGCCCCAACTGCTTCCTCTTCACCATGGACGTCCAATCCCTCGACACCTCCATCCTCCACCAGGATGGTCTGAGGGCCCTTAGCTTCTTCCTCGAACAGAGGCCCAAACAATCCCCATCCACCACTACTCTCCTCCGTCTGGCTGAACTTGTTCTCACACTGAACAATTTCTCCTTCAACTCCTCTCACTTCCTCCAAATAAAAGGTGTGGCTATGGGTACCCGCATGGGCCCCAGCTATGCCTGTCTCTTTATGGGGTATGTGGAACATTCCTTGTTCCAGTCCTACTCCGGCCCCCTTCCATAACTCTTTCTCCGGTACATCGATGATTACTTCGGTGCCGCTTCATGCTCTCGTCGGGACTTGGAAAAATTTATTAATTTTGCTTCCAATTTCCACCCCTCCATCATTTTCACATGGTCTATCTCTGACACTTCCCTCCCTTCCTTGACCTTTCTGTCTCAATCTCTGGTGATACACTGTCCACCAATATCCATTACAAGCCTACCGACTCCCACAGCTACCTCGACTCCAGCTCCTCACACCCCACTTCCTGTAAGGACTCCATTCCATTCTCTCAGTTCCTTCGCCTCCGTCGAATCTGTTCTGATGATGCTACCTTCAAAAACAGTTCCTCTGACATGTCCTCCTTCTTCCTTAACCGAGGTTTTCCACCCACGGTCGTTGACAGGGCCCTCAACCGTGTCCGGCCCATCTCCCGTGCATCCGCCCTCACGCCTTCTCCTCCCTCCCAGAAACATGATAGGATCCCCCTTGTCCTCACTTATCACCCCACCAGCCTCCGCATTCAAAGGATCATCCTCCACCATTTCCGCCAACTCCAGCATGATGCCACCACCAAACACATCTTCCCTTCACCCCCCACCCCAGCAGCATTCCGTAGGGATCGTTCCCTCCGGGACACCCTGGTCCACTCCTCCATCACCCCCTACTCCTCAATCACCACCTATGGCACCTCCCCATGTCCATGCAAAAGTTGCAACACCTGCTCCTTCACTTCCTCTCTCCTCACCATCCAAGGGCCCAAACACTCCTTTCAAGTGAAGCAGCATTTCACTTGCATTTCCCCCAACTTAGTCTACTGCATTCGTTGCTCCCAATGCAGTCTCCTCTACATTGGAGAGACCAAACAGAAACTGGGCGACCGCTTTGCAGAACACCTGCAGGCAGTCCGCAAGCATGACCCAAACCTCCCTGTCGCTTGCCATTTTAACACTCCACCCTGCTCTCTTGCCCACGTCTGTCCTTGGCTTGCTGCATTGTTCCAGTGAAGCCCAACACAAACTGGAGGAACAGCACCTCATCTTCCGACTAGGCACCTTACAGTCTTCCGGACTGAATATTGAATTCAACAACTTTAGATCTTGAGCTCCCTCCTCCATCCCCACCCCCTTTCTGTTTCTTCCCCCTTCCTTTTGTTTTTTCCAATAACTTATATAGATTTTTCTTTTCCCACCTATTTCCATTATTTCTAAATCTTTTATGCCCCCCCACCCCCACTAGAGCTGTACCTTGAGTGCCCTACCATTCATTTTTAATTAGCACATTCGTTTAGACAATATCACCACCTTCAACGCCTATGTTCTTTTGTCTGTGATATCTTTTGATTATCTGCTCCTATCACTGCTTGCTTGTCCCTACAACCACACCAACACCCCCCCCCAACACCTTAAACCAGCTTATGTTTCAACCCTTTCCTAAGATTCACTCAGTTCTGTTGAAGGGTCATGAGGACTCGAAACATCAACTCTTTTCTTCTCCGCCGATGCTGCCAGACCTGCTGAGTTTTTCCAGGTAATTCTGTTTTTGTTTTGGATTTCCAGCATCCGCAGTTTTCTTTTTAACCCGTTTAATACCTCCACTGTTTATCCTGCAGCCACGTGCAAATCCCCTTTCTAATGCCTATTCACCCTCATCTCTTTTACCACCCTTTTATTATTTATATGCTTATAGAAGACCTTGGAATTCCTTTTTATATTAGCTGCCAGTCTCTTTTCATGTTCTCTCCTTGCTTTTCTTCTGCTTCCCCTCTGGTTCTTCTATATTCAGCCTGATTCTCCATTATATTTTCTACTAAACGATTTTTTCTTTAATTCATTCACGGGATGTGGGCTTCACTGACTAGGCCAGCATTTTTTGCCCATCCTTCGTTGCCTTGAGGAGATGGTGGTGAGCTGCCCCTTGCACATACACTTCTTCCTCTATGTCTCTCCTCATCCAGGGCGCTCTGGGTTTATTTGTCCTACCTTTTCCATCCAAGGGATTATGCTTTGACATTGCCTGCAATACCTTTTCTTTGAAGGTGGCGCATTGTTCAGCCACCATCTTTTCTGTCAACATTTGATTCCAACTCACACGACACAGATACATTCTCATCCCATCAAAGTTAGCTTTCCCCCCAATTAATTATCTCTGTGATAATCTCTGGACCTTTCTGTAATTCTTTGCAGATTTCTTTCTATACATCTCTTCCACTAGTTGGTGGTCTATATACTACACCGATCAGTGTTATTACACATTTCCATTCCTTACCTCTAGCCAGAGAGATTCCTTCCTTGACCCCTCTGGAACATCCTCTCTCTTCAGTACTGTAATGCCATCTTTAACCAATACTGGCACTTCTCCCCCACTTTTCTTCCTTTCCCGTCTCTCCTAAACACCTTTTACCCAGGAATATTTAATGCCCAGTCCTGCCCTTCTTTGAGCCAGGTATCTGTTACAGCAATATCATAATAATATTTGTCAACCTGTGCCTGCAGTTCACCAAACTTGTTAACCACATTCTGTGCATTCACATACATGCGCATTAGCCCTGATTTAGGCTTTTTTACTTTCCCTCTTACTCTGACCCCATCTGATGACTTACTATTGTCCAAAACTATCAAACTCTCCAAGTATTCTATCTACCTTGATGCTACACTGATATATCCTCCTTATCAGTTAATACTTCTCTACTTTCCACTGCAAGTTCTTCTCCTCTCCACTCTGAATTGCCCCTCAGGTTTCCATCCTCCTGCCAATCTAGTTTGAACCCTCCCCGACATCACTAGCAAACCTGCCCGCAAAGACGTTAGTCCCGGTGCTTCTTATACCGGTCCCACCTGCCCCAGAACTGGTCCCAATGCCTCAAATCTAAAGCCCTCCCTCCTACTCCACATGTTGAACTGCCCAACCTTCCTATTGTTATGCTCACTAGCATGTGGCACTGGGAGTAATCCTGAGATTTCTACGATTGAGGTCCTGATTTTTAATTCCCTTCCCTAACATTTGCTTTCAAAACTTCCATCTCTTTTCCCCAATGTGGACCACAAACTCTGGCTGTTCATCCTCCCCCAAAAGAATGTCCTGCAGCCACTCTGTGAACATCCTTGACCCTAGCAGCAGGAAGGCAACATACCATCCTGGCATCACATCTACAGCTGCAGAAATGCCTGTCTGTTCCCCTAACTATGGAATCCCCTACCTCCATAGCACCTCCACTCTTCCTCCTCCCCTCCTGTGCACCTGAGCCACTCATGGTGCCTTAATCTTGGGTCCTCATAGGGCTGTAGCAAGAGCCACCTCGCTCACCAGTATCCAAAATGGAAAAATGGTTAGAGAGCGAGATAACCTTAGGGGATTCCTGCACTTCATGCCTGCTTCTAGGTACTCTGGCAGTCACCAATTCCCTCTCTGCTTGTGTACTACGTAGCTGCACTGTGACCACCTCTCTAAACGTGCTGTCCACATAATCCTTAGCCTTGCGGATGCATCACAGTGACTCCTGCTCTCTCTCGAGTTCCGCAACCCAGAGCTCAAGTTTCTGCAGCTAGTGACGCTTGCTGCAGATGTCGTCATTGAGGGCACTTTGTACCTGCAAACATCCCACATCTCACAGGATGCAAATTCCCCATGGCTGAGTTGCGCTGACACACCTTAAATTTTTTTATAAGGTGGTTACTACAGTATGGTATAAAATAACTCACCCGTCACTCACCAATCGTCTCCTCTGTGACGAGTTCAGAAAGGCCTATACTTGCCAACCAATCAACTGACAGGACTCATGTGATGTCACATTTCAGATTTTATCTGTAAACTCCCAGCTCACTCTCTGCTGTTTTATGGGCTCTCTCTCGCTCTCAACCCTCGCTTTTTTATGGGCTCTCTTATGTTGTTTAGTTAGCTTAATTTAATTACCTTCTTAATTACTTTAGAATAATTCCTATGTATACCACACATCTTTCCCCCGTGAACCTAGTTCTCTACTTACTCAGTCTCAGCTTCATTCCAGCGTAGTCACCTGTCTCCTTGCGCGCCCCTTACTGATCATGCAGTTTGAAAAGCCTTTCTCTTTTAAAGGCCCTCTGATGAGTCACTAGCTAGTTTAGCTTCCTACTTCAGTAATTAACATCAATTGAACCAACAGTTTTCAGTGGATTGACAGTTAACTGCCACTACCAGGCAGCTCCCTGTTTAACAAGCTGGTCTAACTTACTTGTAGGTTGTTAGTTCTATGTCAGTGCTTGATTCTTAATCTATATTTAAACCTGAAAAAGACTTACCAAAACTTACCACGTGAACCTAATTCACTACTTACTCGCTCTCTGTCTCACTCAGGTGTAGTCGCCTGTCTCCTCGCGTGTCCCTTACTCAAGGAGGCAGAAATGAAGCCGTTCAAAGTCACAGTGACTTTGACAGCTACTGGAGCGGCAACTAATGCTGTAAGGTGCAAGGTCTTCAGCAACAAGTCACAGATATCTGTCTGGAGAGTCACAGTCTCCTGTGGTACTGGGTTTCTGTCATCTTCAGGTAGATCCTTTGGTGGAGGTATGGCATCCCTTGTCTTTCTGCCCCTCTTTCCCCTCTCGTGCCCTCCTGCTGCTCAGGATTCCACTTTTCCTGCCAAGGTGGGTGTCCCTCATTTGCACTGGGCCCAAAATTTGACAGTTATGCCCCCATTGCCAGCTGCAGCCTTCCTTTTTGACAGGTGGCCGCCCAATTGTCCTTGGTGACCTTACCCCCTACTCTTAGCTTTACAACACCGTTCAATGTTTGAGCGCCGAGTACTCACTCTCCTCGCCACCTGCACAGCGCCAAGGGAACCTCCTTACCAAATTCCCAACCCCCTCTGCCCTGCTGACCCTCTTATGGGGCCAGTGTGATGGCCAAGGCAGTTTTGACTGGTTTCCCAGTCTGTACCCACCTCTTTTCAGCTGATCAGAAACTGATAGTTCCTGGAACCAATGGCACCTTTAGAGATTCCAACCCCCATCCCAACTTCCATCAAATTCTTAACGAGCTTTTAAACTAATACAATTGGCCTCAATAGGGAAGACAGAGGGATCCCTGTCTCCACCCAGTAAACATTACTGCCTTTAACCTGGATATCTCCATAGTTGTACGCCAATAAGCAAGATTGTCACACTACCTGAAACTATTTCCTTTCCAAAAATGTCTCTCAGCTTTGCAAATTTTCAAAACTGAAGAAGCCAATTCCAGTTTGGATCGGCACATTGGCAGTTGGGCCTGCAGTGCAGATGTGCAGACAACTTTTAGAAATCAGAACATGCATTTTACATATAAAATTATATACTAACTGGCAGACAGTGGAATTATGTAGTGTGCTTTTATTGTAATGGTAGAAATACTACTTCAATAACCTAATTGGAAATGACTGCCTCAAGTTGAGAAATTAAACATTCAAGTGCTTTCTATGCAAATAAAACAAATAGCATTCAATTCAACCAGTCCTTTGCTTATGATTATCCTAGAACTCGTAGGCAATTTCTGATGAATAAACATTTGGATTGACAATTTGGAATTCTTTATGCAATATTGCAAAGTATAGGATCAGCAACAGTTCAAAAGTTTATTGGAGAAGAAAAGAGTTGACGTTTCGAGTCCTCAACTCTTTTCTCCTCCGCCAATGCTGCCAGACCTGCTGAGTTTTTCCAGGTAATTCTGTTTTTGTTTTGGATTTCCAGCATCCGCAGTTTTTTTGTTTTTATCAAAAGTTTATTGTTGTTCTAATGTCTCAATAGTACATACCTCCTTTAGCTATCATTAGACACCAATCGCATATTTTTTCTTTAAAGCAGCAAACTGCAAAAATGCTACAATATAAAACAGTGCAAGTTTGAATAATCATCGTGCATCTGCTGCCATAAAATTTTGTCACTACATATTCATACACAATTAGTAAATTATACTAGGATATTAAAATCAAGCTTCACAATCATTATATGCAAATGATTAAATATAAATATGCACATATTTAGTGCACAAGTCTTTGCATTTTTTTCAAAATGAACTTGAACTTCTTACTGAACTCATTCAGAGTATTATAATAAAAGCAAAATACTGTGGATGCTGGAAATCTGAAATAAAGACAACAAATGCTGGAAAAACTCAGCAGGTTTGGCAGCATCTGTGGAGTGAGAAACAGAGATAACATTTCATATCCATATGACTTTTTCAGAGCTCAGGCCTGCTGAGCTTTCCAGCATTATTATCTGTTTTCACTCAGAGTATTCCCTGCAATTTAGAACATTAAGGGATGATTTGATCAAAATGGTCAAATGTTAAGGTGAACACAGTGGAAAGAGAGAAACTACTTCCACTGGATGGGGAGTCTAGGACTAGAGGGACATGGTCTAAAAATTAGAGCCACCCCTTCCAGGTGTGAAATTAGTGATCACTTCTACATTCAAAATTAAGTTTGGAATTCTCTTTCGCAAATAGCAATTGATGCTAGTTCAACTGTAAATGTTAAATCTTAGTTTGATAGATTTTTGTTATTCAAAGGTATAGCAGCTTTGGGGCAAAGGCAGATATATAGTGTTAGGTCACAGGTCATCCGTGACTCACTGAATGGTGGAACAGACTCGAGGTCTAAATAACCAACTCCAATCCCTATGTTCCTGTGTTATTGTTCTGTGTTTTCTTCCACATCACGTTGGTTTTTCCATTCCATGTTATTATGACTAAACCAGCAAATATTGCCCTTAAGAATGTGGACAGAAAATCATGTTCAGTCTCTAGTATTCAAATAAACTTGTAGAAACAACATATTTTATAGTCCTGCCTGCAGCATTGCTCAATAATGTTTGGAAAAAGTCATTCACAAACCTTTGACAATATTCTAATCCTTTTCTTTTCAAAATTCACCATCCAACCCTTATCTCAGAAACCAAACAAATTTAGTTATAAATCCATTTTAAGGGTGCCACTTTGACCAAAATAACTTAATACTGCTCAACAACTTCACCAACACCTCAAGGTAAAAATTCTCATTCTCATGTTATAATGCCACTACAGCCTACTCCCATAACCTCCTCTAGCTTCCTCTGAGAATTTTAGCTTTTTGTGCATTACCCTACCACTGGCGGCCATGGCTTCAGTTGTCTAGGCCCCAAGATTTGGAATTTTATCCTTTTCGCCTTTCCACCTCTCCTCCCTGACAACGCCTATCGAAATCTACCTCTTCAAACAAGCACTTCCTTGGTCACCA
Organism: Carcharodon carcharias; assembly: GCF_017639515.1. Taxonomy (NCBI): domain Eukaryota; kingdom Metazoa; phylum Chordata; class Chondrichthyes; order Lamniformes; family Lamnidae; genus Carcharodon; species Carcharodon carcharias. The sequence continues at coordinate 13,820,474 of NC_054473.1, forward strand.
ATCCTAATATCTTCTTCTTTGTCTCTATGTTCAATTAAGCTCCTGTGATATGCCTTGAGTTGTTTTTTTATTACATAAGGGGTATGATGTAAGTGCAATTTGTTGTTGATAATGCAATAAAGACTCCAAATTCACTAGTTCTGCAAAAGCGTACACCATAAACAACTAAGAGTTATAAACAATGCCTCAGCCCAATGAACATTGTCTTAAACAGGAAGACAACTGGGATACTATTTCAAATTAAACTGACAGTCAAAGGCAGCACAAGTTCAAGATTTTAATCATACAGTGCCCAACTTCAGATCAGGGTAATGTACATAAAAACCATGGAACCATTTAATAACAGCTGAAAGTCATGAAGAAGGAAAAAGAAGGATTAGCTAAGATAATGCAATCACCCATTTCACATTTATCCTGGCATCTGACACCTTCATGGGGAACTAATGACCAATAAATTGAATAATATAAACCAAGTTAAAACAAACACCGACTTAAACATTTTCTAAGGCGCAGCAGCTGAGAATTGCTGCACAACTATCAAACATCTGCTAAACGCTAAAACTGACCTCTGTATTGTCAAACAACAGGCTCCTTTGCCAGCCTAAAGCTCAGTTTGGGTTCTACCAGAGCCACCCAGTTCCTGACCTCATTACAACCTTGGTCTAAACATGGACAAGAGAGCTGAGCTCAACAAGTGAGGGACTGCCCTTGACATCAAAGCAGTATTTAAACAAGTGATCAAGGTGCCCTAGCAGAGCTAGAGTCTATGGGAATCAGAAACAATTCTCCAATGGTTGGAATCAGACCCAGCACAAAGGAAGATGGTTGCGGTTGTCAGAGGTCAATCATCTCAGCCCCAAGACATCACTGCACGAGTTTCTCAAGGTAGTGTCCGAGGCCCAACCATCTTCAGCTTCATAAACTGCCTTCCCTCCACCATAAGGTTAGAAGTGGTGATGTTCATTTATCATTGCACAGTGTTCAGTCCCGTTACAGATTCCTCAGATACCAAAGCAGTCTGTACCCATATGTAGCAAAACCTGGACAACATTCAGGCTTTGGTTGATATGTGGCAAACCCAGGCAATGGCCATCTCCAACAACAAAAAATTCAACCATCTCCTTTTGACATTCAACGGCATCACTGAAACCCACACCATCAACATGCTGGGGGGTTATCATTGGCCAGAAACTGAACTGGACCAGCGGTTTAAACACTGTAGCTACAAAAGCAAGTCAGAGGCTGGGAATCTGGAGTATCTCACCTCCTGACTCCTCAAAATCTATCCACCATCTACAAGGCAAAGTCAGGAGCATGATGGAATAGTCTCCAATTGCCTGTATGAGTGCAGCTCCAACAACACACCAGAAACTCGACCCTATCCAGGACAAAGCAGTCCACTTGGTTAGCACCCCATCTACCAACTTAAACATTCATTCCCTCCACCACTGGCACACAGTGGCAGCAGTACATACCATATACCAGATGCAGTGCAGCAACTCACCAAAGCCTCCTTCAACCGCACCTTCCAAACCTGCGACCAAGGGCAAAGATAGCAGATGCATGTGACCACCACCACCTGCAAGTTCCCCTCCAAGCCACACCCCATCCTGACTTGGAACTATATCACCTTTCCTTCAGTCACTGGATCAAAATCCAGGAACTCTCTTCCTAACAGTACCTTGGGTGTGCCCACACCAGAGAGACTGCAGTGCTTCAAGATGGCAGCTCGCCACCACTTTCTTAAGGTGTAATTGAGAATGGACAACAAATGCTGGCCTTGTTCACATGCCATGAAAGAGCAAAAAAAAATTTCCCATGTCCATGGAACAACACAAGAAGCTGGTCAACTGGGTTTCTTCTTTTTCAGAAAAAAAAACTTTTCACCTTTAACTAAGTATATCAGTTGCATATAAGGCAAAACACTAGATTTAAAAGTCAACATATCTAATATTGAGAAACCCCTCAAGTCCAATATTTCAAAAGATAGAAAATTCAATCAAAATCCAGTGGAATGTAGCTTGCCATGATTGATATGGACAACAGCCAATTAGGATTATTTAACAATTCAGATATCTCCAAGCTGGGTCTAAATCAATTTGAAAATCAAACATTCATCATTTAACTAAAAATAAAACAATCTCAATAAATAATTTTAATAATCAATTGTGGTTCTTTACAGTCAGCAAAGAAGTCACTTCTCCAAATGGAGGTGCTACAATTATTGTTAGCAAATTTAAATACATGAGACTGGCTGAAATTAAACTTGGAGAATTAAATCTCCAGTATATTTCACAGATCTTTGGAAAAAGTGAAGAAGCTTTCAAAGCCTCACGCTAATGGCAGTGTACAGCTTTGTACATCGATTCACACTGAGACAATTGCATACTAGGAACCTTTGCAAAGTGCACATACTTAGAATGCATAGATGAGTTTGGAAGTTCAATTCAACTATTCATTGACTGGGCATATTTGTTTTTAGTCAAAGTCCACGTTTTTGAGAAAAACTGATGTCTTGAAGTAAAAACTTTAAAAATACTATTTAAAAAGACCAAAAAAGTAAATTTAATAACATCATTGCAAAATATGCTGTTTTTAAATTTATTTACATTACTTTGGACATTTGAAATTGAAAGAAAAAGGAGATTTTTTTCTCCCCTAAAAACGATTGGAGTGAATCAGTTGGTTCATCAACAGTGCCAATGAAATGACGGCATGCTGTTCCGTTCCATAGGCTGGCACAATGTGTTGATGACATATGGTTTTTCATTATAAACGTTGACAAGCATTACTCAAAAATCATGACTCAGGAAAGCAATGACAAATGCAGACTGGAAGTATAGTAGTCACATGATTTATATCTGTGACATTTCTCACATTCCATCACTACTATGTAACAATTGGAGTAATACACTGTGCAATGCAAGATTTGCTATTATAAGTGTCTCACAGAACATTTATCAACTCCTATGTAACCAAGCAATAAATGTACCAACATTAAAAAGGGTGAAATACAGTTTTAAAATATCATAAGTAGAAAATGTGTTATAAAAACTACAGAACAAAAAATGACAGGCACCAGAGTGCGCAAACAGGGACTGAGAGTGCTATGTCTAAAATTAACACACTGGCAGCAAAGAATAAAAGGAGCAATGAATTTAAGAGTAGATTGGAAAAAGGACGAAAAAAGTGGTGAGCAGCAAATTTTCACATGAGCAGCAGAAACAAAGTAGGGAGAAGCAAAAGTAAAATTTTAGGTTAGGAAGCCACAGAAGGAAAAATTAAACTACAGCCCAAGGGGAGCAGGAAGAAACAAGGGACAGAGAAAGTGAAATTGTGGTCTCAAGATCAGGACAGCAGGTGAAGGAGCTAGGGGAAAAAAATCTAAATTAAACATGGCTTTAAATAAAATGTCAGAAGTACAAACCTGGGCAACACACACCACAACACCACTAGTGCTTACAGCTTGCAACTACATGATGACATGTAATAAATAGTCCACGTAGGAATTCCCCTACATATACTTGCATAGTATTTTACATTGCAAGTCTATGAGAAGTCTTTTATCTATGAGCACATCCTATTCACAAAAATCGTTCTTTTGTCAATGTTTCCTGTTATAAATTCCTATGTATATATTTAGAATGATAATCTACCTATGCAGATTTGTGATGTGACAACTACCCTCTTGCCAGTGAAAGTGCAGTTTTTAGATGTCAGCTAAAAAAATCTGCTTCATCCAATACTACATCTTTTCTCATAAGTTGCCATAAGTTTGCTACTTAACTGTGAATAATACAAAATCAAAGTATTATATAAAACAACAATGAAATGTAGATGTTTAAAATGGGAACTGAATTGCATCTGTGCAAATTGGTTCAATTACACTCCACCCTCTAGCCACAATTCAACTGAACTGACCATAGTTAATCCCTACTACCTTTATACCACATGATGGTTGATTGACATAATATTGCTCGACAAAAAGACAGCCACTAGAAAGATTTGTGGACAGGAAGACTTTTACTAATACCTAGATGGACAACAATCCAAAGAGCAACATGTAAAGATGGCCATTTATTTTCTCACCGCATACCCATTCCAATGAAGTTGTGGTTTGCCGTTTATTACATTGAATTACGTTCAAATAAACTGCTCCATCTACATATTTCAACATTTCTTAGTACAGATGTGTCCTTTGGTTTTTGTTATTTTATAAAACATGCATTTACACCTTACAGGAATTCATGTTAAATACATGGCACACATCCATAAATCAAGAAACAAAGTGATTAATTTATAAATTGTAAACGGTCCACAGTGAAGCAGTTAATGAATTCAAGTCCTTTGTAAGCAAACAAGATGGAAAGGTTTTATGGGAGATTACCAGAATAACAGGAATGAGGCACTTATATCAAGAGACTAGGGAGCCTGGAATGATCTCCTTGGAGCAGACAAAGTAATGGGGAGATTTAATGGAGATGTTCAAAATTATGGGGTTTTTGCAAACTAGACAGGGAGAAATTTTTTCATGCGGCAGGAGGATAGATAACCAGACAGCATCACTCTACAATAATTGGAAAACATCCAAGCCGGAGATGACAAGAATTTGTTTTAAACTGCAAGTTGTAATTGAATATGCATTGCCTGAGAGGGTGGCAGATGCAGATTTGTTTGTAATTTTGAGAAGAAATTGAATATATACTTGAAAAAAGTAACATTTGTGCCACACAAGTGCCAGGCAATGACCATCTTAAACAAGAGAGAATCTAACCATCTCCACTTGACATTCGATAGCATTACCATCACAGATGCTCACTATCAACACTGGAGCATTACCATTGACCAGAAACTAAGCTGAACCAGTCATATAAATACTGTAGCTGCAAGAGCAGGTCAGAAATTGGGGATTCTGAAGACAGTAGCTCACCTGCTAACTCCCCAAAGTCTGCCCAACATCTATAAGTCACAAGTCAGGGTGTGATGGAAAAATCTCCACTTTTCTGGATGAGTCTGGTTCCAACAACACTCAGGAAGCTCAACACCAGGCAGAACAAAACAGTCCACTTGATTGGCACCCCATTCACCATCTTCAACATTTATTCCCTCCACCACCGACGCACACTAGCAGCAGTGCGCACCATCTACAAGACACACTGCAACAACTAACCAAGACTCCTTCAACAGCACCTTCCAAACCCATGACCTCTATCATCCGGAAGGACAAGGGCAGCAGATGCGTGGGAACACCACCATCTGCAAGATTCCCTCCAAGTAACATACCATCCTGACTTGAAAATATATTGCTGTTCCTTCACTCTCATCTAAACAGCACTGTAGATGTACCTACACCAGATGGACTGCAGCAATTCAAGGTGGCGGCTCACCACTGCCTTCTTAAGAGCAATTAAGGATAGGCAACGAATGATGGCCTTGCCAGTGAAATACACATCCAATGAAAAATTTTTTTAAAAAGGAAAAATTTAGGAGGGTTACAGGGAAAAAGTGGTGAGTGAGTGGAACCAATTGGACAGCACTTTCAAAGAGCCAACACAGACATTATGGATCAAGTGATCTCCTTCTGCGTTATGATGTTAAGGTTCTGGTGCAATCTTCAAAAGTTTGCTCCAATGCACCACATAGTGACCAGAACATAGCCAAGTGGTTATGGTACTGGGTTTGTAACCCCAAGATCAAGAGTTCAAATCTCACAATGGCAAACTATGAAACAATGTAACTTCATCTGAAACAGATGGAAACGGGTTTGTACTCGAAAGAGTTACATTGTTACAAGCAAAAATTTACATTTGGGCTTTCCATTCTATAATGTTTACAAAAACATTTCCAATATTTATATTAAGCAGCAACCAAAAATAGTGACAACAGAAAGTTGAAAAGGAAGTGTGTACATAGATAATACACATCAGGCAAGCAATGAAGAACAGAGGCAAACAGTGCAAGAGAATGCAGAGTCACAGAACCGGAGAGGATCTAAACCAATGACAGACTAAAGGAAAAGTGCAAGACCTAACAGCAAGAACAGAAAGTTGCTAATAATTGCTGAATTGCATTTGTAATTCAATTTGCTGTAATAGTTTAAAGTATTCAGCAAGGTCATAGTAACAAATAACAATATAGGCCATTATGGACTTTTTGGATTGCAGGCATAATTCTCCCAGGGCCAGGGTCTCATTAAATACTACTGTTTATAAAGACAATCATTGCCCCATGTTTGATATATGTCTCTTGTTTTATATATATACATATATAGGTGGAGATAACCACATTTTTCTGTGTAAGTACTAACAAGGGAGCAATTTAATCAAGAGTTTCAGATGACAGCATAAACCACTCAAATTCAGTGTGAGCAGTAATAGACATCTGGACTAGGAGATAAAATAAAGGTTTTAAATCCACTTTCTTCCATACCAATGGATTTTCACTTAAAATCTATTGGAGCAATTTTTCTGTACCAATAGACAAAGGAAAACACTGACAGCTTTATAAAAGCAATTCAGAAGTTTCATTGAAGTAATTGTCCAGTTTTCACAAAACTACAAGATACAATCATACAATTCACAGCAAAGTATATGAAGAATAGTCTTGCACTGCCAAAATGACATAAGAATGAAGAGCCCAGCACTGAACCAAATATACTAAAATAGCTTAAGCTGCACCCAATTCATATGATATTACATTTGTAAAGTCAGATTAGATACAAGCAACATCTTACATTTATATGATGTCCCTAAGTCAACAAATGTCTTGGCTCAAGCTCCAAGAAGAGCTGGGCACCAAGATGAGGGAGGGAGGGGACGGGGAGCTAAGAGGAGGAAAAATTAGACCAAATGCACAGTTCAAAGAGACAAGTTTTTTACAGAATTTTTAAGTTAGGGAAAAGAAGTGGCAAGACAACGTAACCATGGGAGAGAATTCCAAAGTGAAAATGCTGAATGATCTGTCTTCAATGATAAAGTAGAAGGGCAGAGGAGCAGATACGGACAAGGGGCTGGGGAAAAATTCCTAGATTAGCTAGCAAAAAGGTGTGAAGAGTTTTGAAGATGGGGTCTTAAATTAGATTTGCTGGGGCTAGTGGAGTTTCATAAGATTAAGGATGTTTGGTGCATGGGATTGAATGATGGCCTCAGGGTTTAAGGGTAGTTTTATAAATGGAGGAGGCAAGGACGTTGTTGAAAATATTATTTGGCAAATCAATCACAAGGTGAAAGAAAGCATGGCATATGATTTAAGCATTGTTGCAGGAAGGGGTACAAATGAGCAATGGCCCAGAGGTGAAACAAAATCAGTCTTGGCAATGGACTAAATGTGTGGTTTAAGGTTCATTTTAAGATTGAGTAGGCCTCCGTTCACACCTCCAGGTTCAGACTGAGCAAGTGTTGAGGAAAGTTGATGTAATTAAACCTCGTGTCACATAGCTGCCAGCAAGGAGAGCCCCAAAATGTTAGCTTCATCCTCAATATTGAAATTAGAAAATCTGAATTCAATTAGCAACAGAGCTCAATCAGGCAGTCTGTTATTATAGTGGCCCTAGGGTCAATTGTGGTGAAAAAGTGTCTATGTTGGCCATCAGAGAATCTGTAGAAGTTGACCCTGTGATTAAAGTTGATGTTATTGAAGAATGCATGTCGATAACAAATAAGAAACCACCAAAGGTGCTATAAATGCTTCTAGCTGATTGGTGCTTTTGAAGAAAAACTAAGTGATACAAACCAACAACAGGGTTAAACTTAAAATATTCAAAAAGCAATTTCTGGGCCTCTCAGAAAACATATTACATACTTCAGTCTTTTTGTACCACTTGTGTTACAATGCTGTGTATTTACAGTACTTTACATTCAAGTAACACAATTATACTTATTCAGTGACCAGTCATTTTGATCGGTCAAAGCCAATATTTTGTCTGTCAATTTACTCAGAAATTGACTTCTGTATTCAAACTGCTTTCTTAATATTTCTACAACACCACAGGGAGAATAAACAGAAGCAGAAAAGTGTGCCTCAAAACAAGGACAAATTAGTAATGCCATCCCACCACACAGTTGCACACATCCCATCAGGCTGTCACAATCATTGCCTAGAATGCCCCACCCTCCAAGCTGAAGTTAGGAACAGACTGAATCCAAAAAAAAATTCCTTTTCCAAATGTTAATTTATGTTTCAAATCGCTCTTGCCACAAACAAAAGACACCCACCATCCTGCACCAATTCACAGCTTCAGAAGATCCACTAGTAAGTATTGTGTAAATACAAACTAGAGGAACATTAGCTTGAGGAAACAGAATATTTGGTATCATCCGAATATTTCTACCTTTATTGTGGACTCGCAGATCTGCCACTTGCACCTGTATCAGTTCAAAAACATTAAACTCCCTGCATATCTGCGATCCATGCCACTTATTTTCATTTGTTTAGTTTTTCCCCTTTAATTGGAGCAAATGAAGCAACTGATCATTAACAACAGAACAATCAACACCATCAATGCAACACAATAGATGTTTTTGTGTAAGGTAACAGTAATTTATTTTCGAACAATACAAAGCTAGTTGCTAAAAGACACGAGGAATATCTTGCACTTGTTTCAGTGTTATCATTTTGCCTGCTAGTGACTGTGCACTATAGGGTAAAAAAAAAAATCACGTCTGTAATTATCCTGTGCGATGCTTCAATATTGTTATATCAGTGAACTGTAATGCTGAGTTTGTAATATTTTCATATAAAAAAAGATTTATTTTCCCCCACCAGGATCTTAATTAAGTGCGATGGTTGGCATCTTAAATATTCATCTTACGTCTGTTTGAACTGTGCAACTGTTGGAAACTAATAGACTCTGCCATACAGCTCAAATTGAACTCTGCAGAGAAGACCCCAAGATTAGGACAAAATTTGGAAAATGTACTTCTGGGTATTTGTCACAGTTTAATTGGGCATAACATAAATGTTGCTTGCTCACCATTATACTTTGCTGAAATCCCAGTAACAATTATCTCGGGTACAAATAAGATTGTGCTTAGGAGGTAAAATGGAAGTTAATAACAATATTATGAAACAGGTCAAAAAGGATTAAAAGCTTATCTGAAAAGGTCAAGCCATTCCCAAGTCTACTTTATCACAAGCTGTTAAGCAGAGCACTTAACACATCCAGGATACCCATGTGTCCATGAAAAAAAATATATAAACATATGAAAACATATGGCACAAAGGGAGACAACTGGGCCCATCATGTTCATGCCAGTCGAAAAAGGTATACAGACTAATCCCATCTTCCAACTCTTGATCCACAGTCCTGTAGGTTACAGCACTTCAAGTGCAGACCCAAGTACGTTTTTCCAAGTGTGATGGGGGTTTCTACCTCTATCATATTTTCAGGAAGTGAATTGCCCATCATCCTCTGGGGATAAAAATTACCAAAAATTACCTCAAACCCTTCCACCAATTACTTCAAATCTATATTAAAGTGCTTTTACACTACAGCATTGCAGCTTTCAATACTCTGAGGTGTAAACGCTAAAACTGAGCAAACAGATAGCACTGTAGATCCATGAAAATGGTCTTTTGATAGGGTCATTGGGTGCCGTAAGCACAGGGAATCATCTTTTTGTACATGCACTTTGGATCTCCGTACTGAAACGTGGAGCAGACCAACTCTAAAAAGATTAGCTCCCATCCTGAAGTTTGTCCATCAAACCAAAATGTTAGCAAAATTAAGGTAGACTTGCAGAGCCAAGAGTCAGCATGACTCTTTACAAATACTCTTTTCAAGTTCTGTACTACCAAGCGACTAAGAGCTGAAAGATTTAAAACTTAACAGCCAACTGCGATGGCTGACAACAACTACCGCAAAGAAAGTGCCAGAGACTTACAAATCAATCAATTACAGAAAGCTAACAGAAAAATTTGCTTCAAACATACTATTTACAATTGTGCACAGTACTGTTGTACATTGGTGATGGGGAAGAGAAATGGAAAACATCAATAAGCCTTCAAAGGCTTATTGAAAAAATCCTTCCAAGTTCTGCTAATATTTGAAAATGCTGATTTTGGGGATTATAGCACTAACAGTCCAGGTAAAAAGTAAGAAACGAGCATTGGTTTGGAGGATAATACAAGGCATTCATCACCCCTTCACCTCTGGAAGCTGGCTTTGAATCCAACCTAGGTGGGAGGAAAGTACCCTGTACGGGTGAAATATGAACAATTGAAAATGGCAGGCAGAAAAAAATCAACTGGTCCATCAACCCTGCCTCGCACCATGATGGCGAGAGGAGGGGAAAAAAATACTCTGAAAAATCCTTCTCTAACCACCTAAGATGATCAAAACCAGTCCAGGACATCACATGGACCAAATGAGTGTGAGCAGTTAAGTTCTGTGGCTTGTTTGGACTTTAGAACAGAAGTCTTAAACTCCTTAGGCAACATCACTCATAAGAACCAAAAGAATGAATGATATTTGAATTAGTGAATGCTATATTCATACCACAGCTCAGTTCTTCTTAGGCCAGAGATCGGCTAGTGTAGGGTCAGGAAAACCTTACTGAGCAGCTTATTCATTCGCTAGATCATAAAGTGCTTGAGACTTGGTACTCAAAATGGAGAATGTTCTTATCCTCACAACAATACCTCAACTTGACAAGTAGCAAAAAAATGACAAATTAAAAGCAGCAACTTGAAGTCAAACATTGTCATCCATCATTCCTTTTAACTACAAAATTATTCTCAAATTAATAGCCAGCCTCAAATTTCACAACAAACATATGAGCAACTAAATAAATAAAACAACAGTCAGTTGCCATTAACTGAACCAATTTTCTTTTCAATCACACACCATACAATATAACTCACTAAAATTAATCTGCTTGTGCTAGTATTTGGTAACTTAATTCTAGGTAAGGTTTGCCATTTCAATATATTGAGGGCATGATATTAATTTGTTTTCTGCAAAAGACTTGTTTGCACAATTAGCTGCTCAAAAATGACAAGCAATATTAGCTGGCAACCACCAATTGCTTAGCTAGCAATAATTGTTCTTCTATGTTAAAATTCTCAACACTATTGCAACCTGCAAGTTAACACTACCTTAAGTTCTGAAAATAGTTTACAAATTATAAAGTATATCCATCCATCTGCATTGATCTTGGCCAATTGATCTTGGCACAAATGATCCAAAATAGGCAATGGGGGAGATGATGGCGTCGTGGTATTGTCGCTGGACTAGTAATCCAGACCCCCAAGGTAGTGCTCCGGGGACCCGGGTTTGAATCCTGCCACGGCAAATGGTGGAATTTGAATTCAATAAAAATCTGGAATTAAAAGTCTAATGACGACCATGATACCATTATCAATTGTTGTAAAAACCCATCTGATTCACTAATTCCCTTTAGGAAAAGAAATCTGCCGCCTTTACTTGGTCTGGCCTACATGTGACTCCAGACCCACAGCAATGTGGTTGACTCTTAAAAAATGCCCTCTGATGGCAGATGCCAGGGGATGGGCAGTAAATGCTGGCCTAGCCCACGACCCCCATGATCGAATAAAAAAAATTACATAAGTACAGTTGCTAAAAGACAAGGACTATGTTGTATCTATTTCAGTGTTATAATTTAGCCTACAAGTGACAGTACAATATGGGAAAAATCACATGTCTATAATTATCCTGTATGATACTCGAATACCATTATATCAGATGTAATGCCAAATTTGTAATATTTTCATGTACCGTAAAAAATGGTTTATTTGCCCCACTAGGATCTCAAATGTAATGGGTGGTGTTTAAAATGTTCAACTATGTCTGTTTGAACTAAGGTAGGTTTGCACAACAGTGGGAAAAACATTAAATTATAAACCATTTAAAATAGTGCCCACAGTGACTCAGGAATATTAAACAGACTAAACTGGTATTTGAAGATTCTAACTTTGTTTTAAATTGTTATGATGCAGAAAGAAAGGATACAGAGTTCTCAATAGGTCTCTGAACCAACTAAATGAAGGGACTAAAGTACAGCGGATGGGTTTTAATGTAGACATTTGCAAATACACTATGCTGATCAGACAAGTGGTTAGCAGGAAACCCAATCCCACCTGGGATTACCATTATGAAAGAGTTCAAAATGATTTATTAGAGACTACATAGCCTTAAATGGGTTCAGTCTTCTTCAAAAACTGACAAAGATGATACGCCAAACATTTCATGTAATAACACAACTCAGCAGGCCGTTCATCAGTCACAAGATGACCCCATGACAAACTGACTTGTAATTATTCCAACCCTCTTGAAACAGAAAAAAACTTGGGCTTTACGTCCTTAACAGGACTTTACATTTATTTTGATACATTGTTCCAAGTTGAATTTAATTATAAAAAAGAAAAATAAGTTGCTGCTGTATTCATTAATTTCCCACTGGGAAAGATCATTCAACATGCAGAAATCGTTGCCCTTGAAATGCAGTACACTTATCAGCCTGCACAAGACAATGCTGAGTTGCCTCCCCCACTATTAAAATGGCAAGCCAAAATTAGTTTGCATTGAGCCAGAGGTTTGTGAATCTTGTCTAATTCTCACTTCCTCTGTACGTCTGAGAAATGTGTTTTCAATCTCTCCTTTACCAAACTGCAACACGACTAATTATTTATTTCTTTGCTCCTAAAATCTTTCTGTTCTTTTTCATTCAGGCATAGTCATTTCATTTTTCTCTTTGTTCTATTTAGCCTCCGCATTTTATCCCTTACGGTTCACCTTCCAAATGTACACCATGCCTTCACATACTCCAAACTCCCACCTTTCTTAACCTTCCTTCCTCTACCCCTCCTTTCATCCTCCGTAGAGTCATAGGAAACTTGCAACACAAGAGGCCGTTCAGCCCATTTCGTACGTGCCAACCAAAAAAAAACTACCCAGCCCAATCCTACCTTTCTGCACTTGAACCCGTAGCCCCGTGGCTCTTCAAGGAGAACATCCAAATACTTCTTAAAACGAGGTGAGTGCTTCTGCCTCTACTACCATTTCAGGCTGAGTTTTTCAAGTTCCCCTCACCCCCCTCCCTACCCACCCATCTTTCCCTCTTCAATTAACCCTTTGAGCAACTTGTTTGTCAACCTTTCCCCAAAAGTTCCACCCCCCCCCCCCCCCCTTTTAGTGGTCCATACATCATGCTTCCCCCTCCTTCCTCCCACTTACCTGGTGGTGAATTGGCTCTCCTCCTCTGCTGGAGTAGCCCTTTTTTTCTCTCTCTCTCTCTCTCTCTCTCTCTCTGTCTCTCCTAACCCCTCATCTTTCCAATGTGTCCCAAAAGACATCATGTTCTCCCCAAGTTCAATGCCCCACCCCCCCCCCCCCCACCTACCCCCTTTCATGTGTGTCTGCACACACACACACACAGACAGACAGACACCTATTTCCCACCAAATTATCTTAAGAGGCTCCTCTCTTACCTTCAAAGTCTGACCCCGAATCAGACCCCGACTCGTCGTCGTCCCCGTTGGACTCGGTCTGCATGGGGTCCTCATCGCTCCTGAACCTCCCTCTGCCCCCGGCCTGCTCCTCCTTCTCCTTCAGCTCGGTGAAGTACTGGATGGCGAACTCCACCAGATCGGAGGGCCGGTGCCGGAGCACCTCCACCGTGTAGCCCTGCAGCAGGTCGGTCAGCCCGGGGGGGATCTCGATGTTCATCCTCTCAGACTCAAAGATAAAGAAAAAGATGATCCGCCCTAACGATATTTATCGATTTACCAGCGATTAGTCGACAAACCTCCAACCGCACCCCCCCGCCCCCCGGGCTTCCTCCTCCTCCTCCTCCTCCTCCTCCTCAATCCCGCCACCGGCCGATACTTCGGTCCGATCAAACCGGCCAAGGAAAAAAATAATTCGCGATACCTTCCCGATTAGTCACCGATTCTTCTGCATTTCCCTCACCAGGAGCGCAACTGATGAAGGATTTTTATTGATTCATGGACTTTTTCAAATTGTTTATCTCAAAATAAATATCGTTTTATATCCTTAATGTAACATCTAGTCATGTTTTTTCTTTTCTCTTTCCTTCTCTCTCTCTCTCTCTCTCTCTCCCCCCCACCCCCCCCCCACCCCCCCCAAACCCCAACAACACCACCACCACCACCACCACCACTACTTCGCGCGCGCCGCACTTCGCTGCCGTTCGTCCACTCAGGATCGCGCGCGCTCTCTCGCTGCCTTCTGTTAACCCCCGCGCAGTCAAACTTGCTGGCAGGAAGCGGCCCCGGGCGTTCTGCGATTGGCGTGGCGCTTGAGCCAATGGCCGCTCGGGAGGCGGAGGGACCCGTTGGGACGAGCCGCGAGCTGGGGAGAAGGCGGGACTTTCTCAGCGACAAGCAGGTTGGGTTGCGCAGGGTGGCTCCTCCTCCTCCTCCTCCTCACTCTTCTGGCACTCTCCCGCCCGCCCACCACCCGCTGATTGGCGGTTCGCCCCTACCCTCTCCGACCAATCAGAGCGGCCGTTCCGCCATTGACGTCATCGACGCAACCTCTGGCTTACCCTCCACTGTTGCCAAGGGAACCGCTAGACATAAAAAAACAAGGGCATCCCTTGCATGGGAATTCCTGCAACATGTTAAAAAAGGGAGCTCCTTTTTGAGCAATTCTTTCTCTTTCCAAATATTGCAAGAACGGCGTTTAAAGCTACTGTTTTAAACTTGGATATCTCAATGCAGTGATGTTTAAAACATCAAAGCAGAATGCCAAGACTGGGTAGACCCTTATCAGAACTGATTTTCTTTCTCTAAGCAAACCCAGTTGACATATATGTAGATATATTAAAAATATCAAAAGCAAAATCCATTGTTGTCAAGTCAGTCAGCAGGCAAAAGAGAGAGGCAGGTTAATACTTTGTTCCCAAGTTCCTCCCCCAAAAGGCTAGCCTGTCCTTTCCACATCCTGACTGCTGTGATTTTTTTCCCCAAAAGTTTGCATCTTTTTCCAGTATATAATAGTCTCGAAACGTTGATCCTGTTTCTCTCTCCACAGATGCTGCCAGACCTGCTGAGGTTCTGCAGCATTTTCTATTTTCATTCCAGACCTCCAGCATCAAAAACAATTAAAAGATTCACGGAGCATCATTGGGCAGAGCTCTAACTCCCACCCTTGCCTATGCGCACTGGGGGAGCTGGAGTGCATCTTCAACACCAGAAATCACGTTTCAATTTAAGTTTCCTTAAAAATTTAAGTTTTCGCTATGGTGAAATAATAGCATCCCTTCTACATGTGGCACTTAATTGGCGATTCATGCCAAAAAGAGGTATAACTCCCAGCCTTTGGGGAGACGCACAAGGAGGAGATGGTGAGTACACACAGAGGGAGAAGAATGTCAGTGGCTAGCCATTCATCTGACATGCACTATAGGAACTGGTTCAGGTTGACATTGGAGCCAGTAGGTGTTTGCCTGCCATCTCCCCAACTCCTAGCTGCAGAATGCCAACAATCTTGAGGTCATTTCAAATGAACGCAGATTGTGCGGGGTTCCATACTTCAAATGATTCCAAAATAAAACTGATAATGTCTGAAACCTGAATAAGAATGGCATGTAAAACATAAAAATAGATTTTATTTGTGCTTGCATCATAAAACCATTGCCTGCTATACCACTAAACCTGAACATTAAGCCTTGGAACAGAGGAGGCTGAGGGGAGATTTAATTGAAGTGGGACAAATCATAAGGGGTTTAAATAGGTTAGACAGGAAGGACCTATTGCACTTAGCAGGCAGATCAATAATCAGGAGTCATAGAAGTAAAGCAATTGGTCAAAGGATCAAAGGATTGTTGAGGAGAAATTTATGGAAATCACTGTCTGAAAGAATGGTAGAGGCAGAAACTATCATTGCATTTAAAAAGAAAACTTGGCTATGCACTTGAAGTATAGTAATATACAGGGCTACAGGCCAAGAGCTGGAAAGTAGAATATTAGGCCGGATTGCTCTTTCTCAGGTAGTACAGACACAATGGTCAAATAGCCTCCTTGAGTGCTGTAAATTGTCTATCATCCTATTGTTGTAAGGTGCAAGGTTTGATTCCCAGCCTGTGCTGAGTTAAATGACCTTAGCTAAGCAGCAGTTTGGGTGTTGCGATTGACCTCAACAAGCCTTCACAGAGGGAATGGAAAATTAACCAGGGTTCATTTCCATTTACTGCCTTGCCGCCCCTGCTGGACAATGTGTGTATATGGACTTTGGATGTGGACAGGATTGAACTTGGCTGTGATGCCCTCCAGAACCAAATGGTCTGCCAACACTCACTGGGCACATGAATGAAGAATGGCCACTTTGTGTGAGGAGGGTTGGTGCTGACCAAGGCTGCTGCACTCCAGCATCAGCCTAAGCCTTCAGGAGAGAAGAAGAGCAAATTAAGAAACAAATTTTATATATTTATAAAATGTACATTTATCTCAATTAACATATTGCTAAGTTATGAACAATTCATTTTGGAAGTTGCAAAGGTGGGCTGAAGCAGGATTCTTAGTCATTATTCAGAGAGCATCATGACAAGCATCCCCCAGACACACACCTAAATATAACAAGAAACCCGGTGAGGGGAAGTGCAGGAGCTCTGTGCTTTTTCTTTGCACATGTTACAGTTAAGTACGAGTGAAGCCGCTGAATCATATTTCAGATGAATTCCCAAATCACGAAGAAGTGACATTTGTGCAAGTGCTGTGTTTATTTTCAGAGTGTTGTGCTTGAGAAAACATTGAATTCTTTATCCAAAATGAAAAGCAAAATGAGGAAGATTTGACATGCCTGTAATTCCCACAAAATACATTAAATATTTCTATTCATTTACTTCACTGACCATAAAGTGATTCCTGGATTTAAACCTTATTGTGGGTACCAAAAGATCTTCTCCAAGCACCTATACTGAAACCATTGCCAATAATTAAAGCATTTCTAATGTTTAAAAATTGAAAGGCTTTTGCATGGTGTCTGTGATTACCAATAACATGTATCCTCCTACTGTGGTGATTTTATCCAGCTCAGGCATTTAGACATGGTTTTAGGTTAAGAAAGGGTTGGGGGTGGTGGGGAAGGTGGGAGGATTCAAAAAAGGTTTAGTTCAAAAGCAGTTAGAGAAATGCTAAGGCTGCAGAGCACAACAGCAATTTGGTTAAAAATAATCAGACTGGATCAGGAAGGGATAGAGAGCATAACAAAGATAATGGGCCATTAGAAACTAAGGTGGCATCAGGAAAAAATTGAAAATAGTTAGAGCTAAGGGCCCTATATCTGAATGCATGAAGCACTTGCAAGAAAATAGATGAATTAATTGCACAGTTAGGAATTAATGGATTTGATCTAATAGTCATTACAGAAACATGGTTACAAGTGACCAAGGTTGAGGATTAAGTTTTCCAGGATACTTGACTTTTATAAGAGTTAGACAAGGTGGGAAAGGAGGGTGTAGCCTTGATAATAAAGCATGGGATAAAGACATTAGGGAGAAAGGATCTTAGCTCAGAAAATGGATTCTGTTTGGGTAGAGCAAAGAAGAAAGGGGTGGAAAATATTGGCAGATGTAACTGAGAGCTGGTTCAAGGGGCTGAATGGCCTACTCCCACTCTTATTTCTTATGTTCTTAATTGGGGGATCTTTGCAGTTGCTTTAAAAGGTGTGTGTGCGATATTTCAGTTTGACAGCAAACATTACTGCAGCTGCAAATGGGTCAGCATGACCCTCCAAGAGGGTCACAACTTCAATATTTAGGTCTTCAGCAACAGTTATTTTGCACAATAACAATCAGTTCTTTTTAATGTGTCATTGGAATGTTGGACCTAAAAAAAAGGTTCAAAGTGCACAGCAAATTAATAAGAAGATGGACTCGCTTCCACAGCACATGTTCAAATCAAAAGACAAACCGATGGGATGGAAGTCTTATTTCCCTCCCACTTGGTGATGGCAATAAGGATTTGAAATGGTTGGTGTGTAACTAATGCCAATGCAGTTTGTAGTTCCCACTAACTTGGCAGTCTCAGCTGGAGAAAGAAATAACTTACATTTATATAGAGCCTTCCAAGATTGCAGGATGTCCCAAAGTACTTTACAGCCAAATAAATATGTCTGAAGCAGAGTAACTGTTGTAATTTATGCACAGCAAGATCCCACAAATGGCACTGCAATAATAATGATTTTAGGTGTCAGTTGAGGGGTGAATATTAGCCAGGATACAGGGAGAAACTCCCCTACGATTCATGCAATAATGGCCCTGGGATTTTTATATTCCCCTGTGAGGGCAGACAGAGTCTTACTTTAACATCTCATTTGAAAGATAGTTCAGTCTTTTCCTCGGTATTGCAATAGAGTGCCAGCCAAGATTAGGTGCTTAAGGCTCTGAAGGGAGAACTTGAACCCAAAACTTTCCAACATCTGAAGTAAGAGTGCTACCCAGTGAGCCACAGCATTGGATAGTGTGCATGTGCAAGCCAAATGCTACACTTGGCTAAAACACATCTTCAAGCAAGTTTTGCTCTGGATGTAACTTGCACTGTTGACCCCCAGTCTGTTTCAGTAATATTTAATGCTGAAATGTTCCCTTCCTCAGCACTTAATCCCCTCCATGTGTTTAAAATTTGTTTCTCCTTCCAAACAAAAGGTAAAATTTGCTTCTATTGCTTAAAAATGAAAGAAACACAGAAATAAAAGAAGAATCTGTAAATTAATGACTTCAGTGGGTGTCAAAGTTCACTTCATGTTAATATGTCAGAAGTTCTGTGGAAGTCAGTCCTTATTGAAGTTTGCTTTTTAATACTTCAAAAAAAAGTCAAGATACTTACAAATAGAAAGTTATATAACATTGAACAAGTATTATGTATGAAAATTTTTTTTTCCCCAACTTAAGTGGATTTTGTTGTAATATTATGAAGACACACACCTGTTATAGATTTGTCAGTTTGCCTTAGTAGGTACTTTCTTGTCCCTAAGTCACAAAATTGTGGGTCAGTCTCCACTTCTGAATTTTATCAAATATTCTAGGCTGAGGAAATGTTACTTGGAGACCCATCTGGTGAGACTTTCAACTAAAGCCTCCTCTTCCTGTTCTTGTAGACATGAAAGAGGGGGTAGGGGGAGCTCTCCTGGTCCTTGTCTAACAACTTCACTGTTAATTTATTTCTTGACACCATCCAGGACAAAGCAGCCTGCTTGATCGGCACCTCATCCATCACAATAAAGATGCACTCCCTCCACTACCGACACACAGTAGCCATCTACAAGATGTACTGCAACAACTCGCCAAGGCTCCTTTAACAGCACCTTCCAAACCCACGACCCCTACCACCTAGAAGCACAAGGGCAGCAAATGCATGGGACACCTGCAAATTCCTGGCCAAATCACACACCACTTGGAACTATATCAGCATTCCTTTGCTGAAACTGAGTCAAAAAACTGGAACTTCCTGCCTGAAAGCACTGTGGATGTACCTACACCAGATGGACTGCAATGGTCAAGAAGGCAGCTCATGCTCACCACCACCTTCTCAAGGACATTAAGGATAGGCAATAAATGCTGGCCAGTCAGCGATGCTCACATCCCATGAACAAAAAAAAAGTCATTGTTGGGAAAAATGTCACGCTGGTACAGTCATTGTTGGATCAGAGGCCATAGACTTTGATCTGAGAGTACTTCAACTGGTACTGATAAATTGGTAAGTCCTCCAGCACCAATGAATTTCAGCTTGTCAAGAGTAAAGTTCACAGAAAGGTTAGCAGTGGGACAATTCTATGGTGAGCTTCATTCTCCAGAAATAAGAGACAATTTGAAACTATAAATCACTTATTAATAAAAGAAACACTATTTGCGCCCACTAGCATTAACTCAGCTTGCAATATCTTATGTTGTCATATGAGGTTAAAGATTAAAGATTCTGTCCTTTGTATGGTTCTGTTGATTGCAAATTATTGCACAATTTGCACCTCACAATAGAAGCTTTAATCGTAAACACTTATATTTATAAAGAACTTTATCAGCTTGAAATATGTCAAAACATTTTGGGCAATTAATTTACTTCTAAAAACAGACACTCACCCAGTACTGAGGAGGAGCTGCATTTTTGATGGGTTGCCCTTTAGTTAGGATGTTTAATCTGAATTCTTGTCACTCTGTTCATCCATATTTTAAAGATGCCACAGTACTATTGGACGATGAATAGGTAGTTGGCCAATGTTCTTTCCTGAACCAATGCCTTCAAAAGTAGTTTAACTGGCTATTCACCTCATTATTATTAATGTCATCTTGCTGGATGCAAAAAATCTGCCACATTTGTCCACATGCTAATAGCTACTGCACTTCAAATAACTTGTTGTGCGTAAAGTAAAAAATAAAGAAAATCTTCCCTTTGTATAGCACCTTTCACAACCTCTGGACATCCCAAAATGTTTTTTAGTCAATGAAGTATTTTTTGAAATGTAATCACTCTATGGGAAACATGGCAGCCAACTTGCACAAAGCAAGCTCCTGCAAACAGCAATGTGATAATGACCAGATGATCTGTTTTCTACTGTTGTTGATTGAGGGATAAATATTCTCCAAGACACTAGGGATTGCCCCCATGCTCTTCATTGAAATAGTGCTGTGGGATCCTACCTGAGTGAGGAGATGGGCCTCACTTTAACATCTCATCTGAAAGACAGCATCTGCGACAGCAAAACTCCCTCAGGACTTCACTGAAGTGTCAGCCTAGATTTTTATATGCAAGTCTCTGGAGTGGGATATTTTTTGGGGTGTCTTCTATAAATTTAAGTCTTTCTTTCTATGTTAGAACTCCCTGAGGGCAATAACTTTGGATGGTAATGATCGCTCCACATTTCTTTTCCTAGTTTTCTCTCTTCTTCCTCCTCATGCTGGCATACAGTTTCAAGGGTGGCAGCCATGCTGTGACATGCCCCAAGAACCCTAGGTAAAAATATTTTCAGGCATTTTGTCCACGGAGATATCATAAGGCTCAGCCAAGCTCTACAAACTAACTTTAAGAGTGTTGAGTCAGGGCCTCAGTGGGACTTGAAGTCAATTTTGTTTCGCCCCAACTTCGAATGCAGTTGAAATCAAGTTAGTGTATCAAACCTGAAGTCTTCATCTATGGGTCAATACCATATTAGCTGAGTAATATTTGAATTTACACACTAAACAACCATAAACTCCATTACTCTGCAGTTTAATTGGTCGTCCCAAATACAGGGCATACTTATTTAATGGACGTGCTGGCTGAGTTACAATGCTTACAACAGGTTGTTTTTATCCATTACAGTGGAAATGAGGATGCATCCAGTTTCAACAGGATAGCATTTCTGTATGATGCCTTTTCATACAACTTTTAGCAAGCCAATTATTGATTTCTGTTGACTCCAATTTTAACTAAAAATGATTATTTTCGCAACCATCGAGAAAATGCAATGGTCTTGGATCTAAATTTAACTAAAGTAAATCTTGTTTGGGCTGGTCCATTGTTGAAATTGTTTACGTCTGATGGTTTTTACATAGAATCACATAGAATGCATAGCACAGAAAGAGACCATTCAGCCCAGCTAGTCTTGGTGGTGCTTATGCTCCACAGGAGCTTCTGCCCACCCTGCTTCATCTAACTCTATCGGCATCATGTTCTATTTCTTTTCCCCTTTGCGTATCTTGTTTCCCCTTAAATGCACCTGTGCTACTAGCTTCGACTATTCCTTGTGGTAGCAAGTTCCACATTCGCACAACACTCTTGACTTTTTGTTATTCATTCAGAGGATCAGAGCATCTCTGGCCAGACCGGCATTTATTACCCATCCATAGAAGATGTTAGTGAGCCACTGAGTGGCTTTCTAGGCTATTTCAAAGGGCAGTTAAGAGTCAATGACATTGCTGTGAATCTGGAGTCACTATAGGCCAGACGGGGTAAGGTTGGGAGATTTCCTTCCCGAAAAGACATTACTGTGCCTGTTGGGTTTTTACCAGAATCTGATTGTTTCATAGTCACCATTGCTGATATAAGCATTTTATTCCAGACTTATTTAATATTTGAATTTAAATTCCACAGTTACCATGGTGAGATTTGAATTCATATCTATGACACATTAATCCTACTAATCCAGTAGGATAATCATTATGCCAAAATATATTATTACAAAATAAATGATCTATCACTTGCATTGAAATAGCTACACATTAGAAGGTAGGAGTGCATTGAATATTCTAGCATGAGCTTCACTGATTGGAATTTCTACCCTCAAGGTTAGACAGTGCGTGATCCATATTATAACCCTGTGTATCCCAATGGTAAGCAAGTCAACTGTAACCTCAAGGCAAGCTGCAACGCACATGGCTTGGGGCTGCTAATATAGAACCTGCATGATGTGGTGAAGAGTGTTGAGAGCAGTCCAATATCATCTGAACAACAGAAGCTGCTCTACACAGCTTCAGCCTTTGAAGTGCTGTGGCTAGCTATACGAGCAGCAAAAAACCAGTCATATTGAAAGTGTCACATTATTCACATCAAAGACATTCATTTTGACACTATTTCTGTTCCTCTAAAATTACTGCAGCCAGAAGTGATAATATAAATAGAGATTTTTGAGCCAGACTGTTACTTTATAATATGTTTGTATATATACTTTATTATAGATATATTTTATAGAACCTTGGTTAGACTGCACCTGGAATATTGTGTACAGCTTTGGTCTCCTTACCTAAGGAAGGATATTCTTGCCATAGAGGGAGTGCAACGAAGGTTCACATAGGATGGCGGGACGATCCTATGAGGAGAGATTGAGGAGGCAGGGCCTATATTCTCCAGAGTTTAGAAGAATGAGAGGTGACTAAATGAGAGGCTATTTAAAGGTGGCTACTGGGGCCCAGGATCGGAGGCCTAACACTTCAGCTTCAACTCAGCAGAGAGAGGGAGTTCCAGTTGATTTTAAAAAGTGTATTTTGAGTCTCTATTCTAACTTGCTTTCAGAGTAAAGGTAAATAGGAGAAATATTTTACAGATCGATAAACTAAAGACCAGTAGGAAATTTAAAAACAAATTGAAAAACAAATTAAATAAAATAGAGATGCAGGGCCAGGCGATGTGTTGTAGCTGCATGATGTGGGAGCTGGTGGACTCCATTGTGGTTCCTAGTGACCACATCTGCAGCAAACGTTGGTTGCTCGAGGAACTCCGGCTCAGAGCTGATGAGCTGGAGTCTGAGATTCGGACACTGTGACACATCAGGGAGGGGGAGAGTTGCCTGGAGACTGTGTTTCAGGAGACAGTCCTTAGATTAACTACCTTAGTTCAGCCAGTGGTCAGGGACAGGGGGGTGTGACTATGAATGAGGCAGGTAGAGGGATCCAGGAAGTAGCACTGCAGGAGCCTCAGCCCTTGCCCTTATCCAACAGGTTGGAGATTCTTGCTCCCTGTGTGGATGAGAGCAGGGACTGTAGGGAGGATGAGCAAACTGACCTTAGCACAG
The DNA here is from genome assembly GCF_017639515.1 of Carcharodon carcharias. Taxonomy (NCBI): domain Eukaryota; kingdom Metazoa; phylum Chordata; class Chondrichthyes; order Lamniformes; family Lamnidae; genus Carcharodon; species Carcharodon carcharias. The sequence goes on from NC_054473.1 coordinate 13,843,938, forward strand.
TGGCACAGGGAGCCATTCAAGTGAGGCAGAAAAGAGAAATGTAGTTGCAATCAGGGATAGTATCGGGAATAGATAATGTTCTCTGTAGCCAGGATCGAGAGCCCCGAAGGCTGTGTGGCTAACCTGGTGCCAGGGTTAAGGATATCTCATCTGGACTGCAGAGGAACTTGGAGTGGGAGGGCAAAGATCCAGTTGTTGTGGTCCACGTAGGTACCAACGATATAGGTAGAACGAGGGAAGAGGTTCTGCTGAGGGAATACGAGCAGCTAGGGGTTAAATTAAAAAGCAGAACCAAAAAGGTAATAATCTCTGGATTACTACCTGAGCCACAAGCTACTTGGCACAGGGTCAAAAAGATTAAAGAGGTAAATGCATGGCTCAAAGATTGGTTTGGGAGAAATGGGTTCGAGTTCATGGGACATTGGCACCAGTACTGGGGAAAGAGGGAGCTATTCCGTTTGGATGAGCCCCATTTGAATAATTCTGGGACCAGTGTCCTGGTGAATTGCATAACTAGGGTTGTAGATAGGGCTTTAAACTAAATAATGGGGGGGAGGGTGCATGGAAATATAAAAAATCAAAGTTTGAGAAGAGGGTAAGAGTGCAGGTTAGTGACGAGGCTGATTGTTACCAATAAGTGAAAGTAAGTGACAGAGAGTGTGAACGCCATATTGCTCCAAAGAATCACATAAGAGTAGGGAAAGTTGACAATATAGCAAACTTAAAGGCTTTGTATCTGAATGTGCGTCGCATTCGGAATAAAACTAATGAGTTAACAGCGCAAATAGAGATAAAAAGGTATGATTTGGTGGCGATTACTGAGATGTGGTTACAGGGAGAACAGGTTTGGGAGTTGAATATCCTAGGGTATTCAGTGTTTAGGAAGGATAGGCAGGAAAGAAAAGGAGGTGGTGTATCTTTGTTAGTAAAGGAAGAGATCAGTGCTATAATGAGAAATGATATAGGCACCGGAGAGCAAGACATAGAGTCAGTCTGGGTAGAAATAAGGAATAGCAAGGGAAAGAAGTCCCTGGTGAGGGTAATCTATAGGTCCCCAAACAGTAGTTCAGCAGTAGGGCACAGTATAAACCAGGAAATAGTGGGAGCATGTAAGACAGGCACGGCAATAATCATGGGTGATTTTAATATGCATATAGACTAGTCTAATCAAATTGGCAAGGGTAGCCTCAAGGGAGAGTTAATAGAGTGTATTAGAGATTGTTTCTTGGAGCAATATGTTGTGGAAACAACCAGGGAGCAGGCTATTCTGGATTTGCTTTTGTGTAATGTGATAGGATTAATTAATGTACTCATAGAAAAGGATCCTCTAGGGAAGAGTGATCATAGCATGTTAGAATTTCAAGTTCAGTTTGAGAGCGAGAAACTTGAGTCCCACACTAGTGTTCTGGAGTTAAACAAAGATAACGATATAGGCATGAGGGCAGATTTGGTCATAGTGGGCTGGGCAGGAAGATTACAAGGTAGGACGGTTGATGAACAGTGGCAGATATTTAAGGAGATATTCAATTCCTCCCAAGTAAAATATATTCCAAAGAGCAAGAAAGATTATAAGAGGGAGAAAAAGCATCCATGGCTAAGCAAGGAAGTTAAAGATAACATAAAGGCAAAAACTAAGGCATACCAAATGGCAAAGGTCAGTGGCAGGCTGGAAGATTAGGAAACTTTTCAAGATCAACAAAGGGTTACTAAAAAGAATAATAAAAAGAGCAAAGGTAAATTATGAAAGAAAACTAGCGCAAAATGTAAAAACTGATAGCAAAAGCTTCTACAAGTATATAAAAGGAAAAAGAGTAACTAAAGTGAATGTTGGTCCCTTGGAGGATGAGACTGGGGAGTTAATAGTGAGGGATGCAGAAATAACAGAGACACTTAATCAATATTTTGCCTCAGTTTTCACGGTGGAGGACACTAGTACCACCCCAATAGTAATAGGTAGTGCAGAGGGTATAGAGAAGGAGGAACTTAGAACTATCACAATCACTAGAGAGAAAGTACTGAGCAAACTATTGGGATTAAAGGGTGATAAGTCCCCAGGATCTGATGGCCTACACCCCAGGGTCTTAAAGAAAGTGGCAGTGGAGATAGTGGATGCATTGGCTACAATATTTCAAAATTTCCTGGATTCTGGAAAGGTTCCAGCAGATTGGAAAAATGCTAATATAATATTCAAAAAGTGGGGGAGGCAGAAAGTAGAAAACTATAGACCAGTTAGTTTAACATCTGTCATTGGGAAATTGTTGGAATCCATTATTAAGGAAGTAGTAATGGGGCATTCGGAAAGTCAAAACGCAACCCATCAGAATCAGCATGGTTTTTTGAAGAGTAAATCATGTTTGACTAATTTGCTATAGTTCTTTGAAGATGTGACAAGTAAAGTGGATAATGGGGATCCTGTAGATATAGTATATCTGGACGTCCAGAAGGCCTTTGATAAGATGTCGCACAAAATATTAATACACAAGATAAGATCACATGGAGTTAGGGGTAATATATTAGTTTGGATAGAGGATTGGCTAACCAACAGAAAACAAAGAGTCGGGATAAATGGGTCTTTTTCTGGATGGCAAGCAGTAACTAGTGGGGTGCCACAGGGTTTGGTCCTTGGGCCCCAATTATTTACAATCTATATGAATGACTTGGATTCAGGGATAGCTAAATTTGCAGATGACACCAAAATAGGTGGGAAAGTAAGCTGCAATGAATAACTAAGAAATTTACAAATGGATATGGACAGGTTAGGTGAATGGGCCAAAATTTGGCAGATGGAGTTTAACATGGATAAATGTGAGGTTATCCATTTTGGTCGGAAGAATAAAAAGGCGACTTATTTTTTAAATGGAGAGAAACTTCAGAATGCTTCAATGCAGAGGGATCTGGGTGTCCTTGTGCATGAATCACTGAAAGCTAGTTTGCAGGTACAGCAGGTAATAAGGAAGGCAAATGGAATTTTGTCATTTATTGCTAAAGGAATACAGTATAAAAATAGGGAAGTGTTGTTGCAACACTTGTTGTTGAGGCATAGATTACAAAAGTAGGGAGATCATGTTGGAGTTGTTTAGAACCTTGGTGAGGCCACAGCTGGAGTACTGTGTGCAGTCCTGGTCACCACATTATAGGAAGGATGTGATTGCACTGGAGCGGGTGCAGAGGAGATTCACCAGGATGTTGCCTGGGATGAAACATTTAAGTTATGAACAGAAGTTGAATAGACTTGGGTTATTTTTGTTGGAGCAGAGAAGACTGAGGGGTGATCTGATCGAGATTATGAGGGGCATGGACAGAGTGGATAGGGAGCAGCTGTTCCCCTTAGTTGAAGGGTCAGTCACAAGGGGACATAAGTTCAAGGTGAGGGGCAGGAGGTTTAGGGGGGATGTGAGGAGAAACCTTTTTACCCAGAGGGCGGTGACAGTCTGGAATGCACTGCCTGGGAGGGTGGTGGAGGCGGGTTGCCTCACATCCTTTAAAAAGTACCTGGATGAGCACTTGGCACGTCATAACATTAAAGGCTATGGGCCTAGTGCTGGTAAATGGGATTAGGTAGGTAAGTCAGGTGTTTCTCAAATGTCGGTGCAGACTCGATGGGCCATAGGGCCTCTTCTGCGTTGTGATTCTGTGATTCTGTGACCTGTACAAGGCATTGGTAAGACCAGCACCTAGAGTACTGTGCACAGTTTTGGTCCCCTTACTTGAGGAAGGATGTAGTTGCATTGGAGGCGGTTCAGAGGAGGTTCACTAGATTGATTCCAGAGATGCAGGGCTTGTCTTATGAGGTGAGATTGAGCAGTTTAAGCCTATGCTCGCTAGAATTTAGAAGGATAAGAGGAGATCTAATTGAGGTATATAAGATGCTAAAGGGGATAGACAAAGTAGACGTGGAGCAGATGTTTCCCCTTGTGGGACATTCTAGAATGAGAGGCCATAGTTTTAGGTTAAGGGGTGGTAGATTTAAATCAGAGATGAGGAAGAATTACTTTTCTCAAAGGGTCGTCAATCAGTGGAATTCACTACCTCAGAGTGCAGTGGATGCCGGGACGCTGAATAAGTTTAAGGAGGAGATAGTTTAAGGAGATTTTTAATTAGTAGCGGGTTGGAAGGTTATGGGGAGAGGGAGGGAAATTGGAGTTGAGGTTGAAACTAGATCAGCCATTGTATTGAATGGTGGGGCAGGCTCGAAAGGCTGATTGCCTACTCCTGCTCCTAGTTCTTATGTTCTTATGACCTCTTTATAATTTATAGCATTCTTAAAGGGCTAGACAGGGTAGATGCAGAAATGATGTTTTCCCTGGCTGGGGGTGGTCTAGAACAAGGGCTCACAGTCGCAGAATAAGGGGCAAGCCTTTTAGGACTGAGATGAGGAGGAATTTCTTCACTCAGAGGGTAGTGAATCTTGGAATTCTCTACCCCAGAGAGCTGTGGAAGCTCAGTCATTGAGCATGTTCAAGTCAGGAGTCAATAGATTTCTAGATACTAATGACATCAAGGGATATACTGATAGTGTGAGAAAATGGCATTGAAGTCCAAGATCAACCATGATCTAGTTCAATTGCAGAGCAGGCTTGAGGGGTTGAATAGCCTCCCCTGCTCCTCTGTTCCTATGATCTTACATTTTTAGGTATAAGCGATACATTGTTAAATCTTAAAAATTTAATTAAGTTGCGGCACTTTCCTTTGTACTTAGTCTAAATCTGTGGCAGCCTGCAGAATAGTCCCTTGCTCAGTGCATCAACTCTATAGTGCACTAACAGCTTGTTGGCCCAACAGATCTATACCAGTTTTTATGTACTGTGCGAGCCTCCTCCAACACTCGTCATCTAAGTCTATCAGCATATAAAATTAAGTTGTGTAATTTTACAAGTTTTTGTTATGGCATTAATCCCATCAGTGAATAGTAGCTCTGGCAGGCGTGACTGCATTAATCACATCAGTGAATCATAGGAGTGGCAGGCATGACTGTATTAATCGTACAATGTTCAAATCCATACAGACCAAATGACATGAAGAGAATAGGCTACTCTAGGCTACAGCTCACCCTGTACATTTCCCTGGTGTCATTCAGATTCAGATTCCTTTTTTTAATTTGTTTCCACAATGTAAGCCACACAATACCAATCAATAATTTTACTGCTCATCCCCAGCTGTCTTGAAAAGATTGTGATGGGCTTTCTGAGAGATGGCCTGGTATATAGAATAAAGAAAGAACTTGTATTTATATAGTACCTTTCACAACCACAGGAAGTCTCAAAGTGCTTTACAGCCAATTAAGTATTCTTTAAGTGTTGCCACTGTAGTGTAGAAAGTGCAACAGCCACTTTCCACAAGTTCCCACAGATACAATGACCAGATAATCTGCTTTAGATATTGGTTGGGGGATAAATGTTGGCCAGGATACAGGGAGAAATCCTCCTGCTCAAATAGTGCCATGGGCTCTTTTTTATCCACCTGAGCGGCCATATGAGTTCTTGATTTAACATCTCATCTGAAAGATAGCACCTTCAGCAGTGCAACTCTCCCTAGGTACTGCACTGGAGTGTCAGTTTGGATAGTAGTAGCTATGGTAATGTGTTAGTGATGCATATCATGTTGGTAGTCATGTCTTAGAGACTCTGTAAGGCAGATAGAATAGTCTGTACTCAGGAGGTGTACCTACCCTGTAGTCTATCTTGAATACAGTGTTAATAAAGCAGTTTTGAAGTAACCTACCTGAGTCAGGCCGGAGTTACCCCTGATAAGAGGGAAACATTCCCAGTATAGACCACAAGACCAACTCACTAAACATGGATTATATGCTCAAACCTTTGTAGTGGGACTTGAATCCACAAATTTCTGAATCAGAGACAAGAGCAAAACATGAGTAACACCCATATATATAAATACTACTTCTTTCAATCACCAAAAACACAAATTTATATGAAATTCAAAAAAATAACTGAATAATTTTACATGTATCTTTTAAAGGTTCTCAGTCAATAGTGAAGATCACTCAACAACAAAAATTAGTGAATGATAGTAGGGACACAAAAAATACAGTAACCTCTCTTAGCTCGGAGATGGAGGGGAGTCGGACTGGATTCTTATTCCTGGCCATTATCTAGTGAGCTCTGGCAGCAAGTGGCTGTGGAACATAGCAACTTCAGGAAAGGAAGGAAGAAACTGGGAGAAAATCACGGTGAATCTTGAGCGATGTTGTCCAAAATGCTTGTTAAAAACCGAAAGAGCTGAGGAGGGCACGATCTTAGCCGGCAGATGACAAGGTGTGAACATGACACATAATATGAGTCAAATGAGCATTGTATTGATTCAGAAAGAACTGATGTAAACAGCAATAAATCCTTTTGTATTTAAACCATTAGGCAGATTGGAAGTGTGAGGGGTGCCATTATCAGGCCTCCAACCAAGATAGGAAGAAGCACCAAGTGACAATGACAGCACTTGACTGTAATTTTAGTCAGAAAAAAAGTACTATGTGAAAGATTTTGCACTAAAATTACTGCAGTGGAAAAGTTAGATCCATTTCAAAGTGGTTGCTGCTGCAGTTTTTGAAGATTTTTAAAATACTGTCCTTTTAGGAATTTCAACTGACCACAAGCATCTGAGTGACTCCGAAAGAACATGTGAATGAAAGGGGTGTTGACACTCCAATTCAGGATTACAAGGTGGGTAACTGGCATTGTTCCAAATCTGATTCATGACCAAGTAAGAAACAAAAAGAATTAACTTTGCATTTATTTAGCACTTTTCATAGCCTCGGGACATCCCATAAAACCTTAGAGCCCATAAAGTACTTTTTGAAACAAAAGCAAAAATTGCTGGAAAAACTCAGCAGGTCTGACAGCATCTGTGCAGAGAAAGACAGAGTTAACGTTTTGAGGCCGTATGACTCTTCTTCCGAACTTTTTGAAGTGCAATCAGTGTTTGTCATATAGGAAAGGCAGCAGCAATTTTATGCACAGCAAGCTCCCACAAACAGCAATGTGATAATGATCAGATAATCTGATTTTTTACTGATGTTGACTGAGGAACATATATTGGCTGAGACACTGGGGAGAACTCTCCTGCTCTTTTTTGAATAGTACTGTAGCTCAGAGAAGGTTTACTAGACTAATGTCTGGAATGGGTGGGTTGTCTTATGAGGAAAGGTTGGACAGGCGAGGCTTATATCCACTGGAGTTTAGAAGAGTAAGAGGCAACTTGATTGAAACATATAAGATCCTGAGGGGTTTTGACAGGGTGGATGTGGAGAGGATGTTTCCTCTTATGGGAGAATCTAGAACTGGGGGTCACTGTTTAAAAATAAGGGGTCGCCCGTTTAGGACAGAGATGAGGGGAATTTTTTTCTCTCAGGGTCTGGTGAGTTTTTGGAACTCTGTTTCTCAAAAGGCAGTGGAAGTAGAGGCTTCGAACAATTTTGAAGGCAGAGCTAGACAGATTTTTGATAAGCAAGGGGGTGAAAGGTTATGAGGAGTAGGTGAGAATGTGGCATTGAGGTGACAATTATATCAGCCATGCTCTTCTTGAATGGTGGAGCAAGCTTGAGGGGCCAAGTGGCCTACTCCTGCTCCTAATGTTTGTATGTATGTTCGTATGAATCTTTTACACCCAACTGAGAAGGTAAATGGGCCTTGGTTTAACCTCCTGTCCAAAAGATGACATTCCCTCAGTACTGCATCGGTGCAGGGTGTGTTGCAATTTGTTCTATTATCCCTTGGCTAAAAAAGTGAAAATGCAGTCAGGCTATTCATTATCTGATTGCTATTCAATAATTCCTGTTGCAAATGCATATCTATGCATTGAATGATACTACACTTTATCACAAATGGGACACTGCAGCACACAGGCTGTCCTTGTGCTGATATGAGATGATATGAGAACACATTAGCAAAGCCTGAGGTTTAAATCATATGGTGCAGGAGACAAATAGAAACATAACTGATGAGAAGAATAAATCAATTTATTCAACTGATGTGGACAATCTTGACAATATGATCTCTATCTAGACATGGTGTTGGAGACAATAAAAGGAGTACATTACCTGATTAAGATGGGGTAAAGGTTACATTAGTGTAACTGCCCAGTGTAGTACTGAGATATACAAGCACGGAGGACACAGGCTCAGTTTCTCCTCCATCCTCCAGGTTTGTATTGATCTCAGACAGACTACAGGAGAAGGTGTGACAATTGGCTTCAGCATCCCTGAGCTGCTGGTCAGGAGACTTGTGTAGCGTGTGCATATTTGTGAGTGTGTGGTTATTGGGTGCAGACAGGAGATGCCCCAACTGTGACTTCTTTGCTCTCCCCCCCACAAAATATACTTTATTCATAAAATTTGTAAAAGTACATTCCAAAACATTTCAAATTGGACATTACGGAAAGTGCAATTAAATTCAACTTTTCTCCACACCGCATGTTGCACTCTGAGATGCCTCAATACAGTTGCAATACACATGATATTTACTATATACATTCCACGTCAAGTACACAGCCTGAGGACATCTGAGCTGGTTAAATAGCAGACTAGCACTCACTCTCCCCATCCTTGTTTAAAAGTAGTAGCGCTGTTACACATCACACTCCCTCCCCAAGTAATCATATTCATCATAATCCTAATCTACAAGAAGGTGCAGTTGAGGTGAATAGCATGGATGCATTTAAGGGGAAGCTAAATTAACATGCGAAGGAGAAAAGAACCAAGCTTTAGTATGAAATAAGGGAGGGTGGCAGAAGTCTCAAGTGGAATATGAATGCTGTCATTGACAAGCTGCGCTGAATGGCCTGTTTCCGCATTAAAGGCTTCTATGTAATTCTATATCAAAAGGATCTCAACTACAAGAGAGTAAAAATTTTAAATGGAGGGGGGGAAGAGAGCTGAACAAATTAGGCACCAAAATACATAAGGGCAAATAATCATAGTAGTGATATATTAACTGTGTACAATAAATTAAAGAATTGGTACAAATCAGCATCTACAAGGCACAGGTCAGGAGTGAGATGGAATACTCTCCACTTGTCTGGTTGAGTGCAGCTCCAACAACACTCAAGAAGCTTGACACCATCCGGGACAAAGCAGCCCACTTGATTGGCACCCTATCCGCAAACATTCATTCCCTCCACCACTGATGCACTGTGGCAGCAGTGTGTACCATCCACAAGATGCATTGTAGGAACTCACCAAGGCTCCTTAGGTAGCACCTTCCAAACCCATGACCACTACCATTTAGAAGGTCAAGGGCAGCAGATACATGGGAACACCACCACCTGAAAGTTCCCCTCCAAGCCACTCACTATCCTGATTTGGAAATGTATCACTGTTCCTTCACTGTCTCTTGATCAAAACCCTGGGACTACTTCCCTAGCATCACTATGGGTGTACCTACACCACAGGGACTGCAGTGGTTCAAGAAGGCAGCTCAACACCACCTTCTCAAGGGCACTTTGGGATAGATAATAAATGCTGGCCTAGCCAACGATGCCCACATCCCAAAAGTGAATATACAAAAACAACAATCTGTAGAACCTACAGAGGACACCAGAGAACCCTGAAACTTAACTTTGTCACACAAATGGAACTGACTTCAATGCCTCGGGAAAGCCCCACCTTCATGATTGAATTATAATCAATAGTACACATGGGATACAAGTCATTCCCCATATACCTTGCAAAACGTACAAAACTGTTTATATTTGGATACATTAATTATGTAAATAACTGATTTGTCTTTATTCTTTGTGGTGTTTAAATTCTTTTCTTGATAGGCCTTGTAACATTATTGATCTGTTGTTCGAGAATCTAACCAGTTTAAATCATTCCTTAACACAATTCTATTTTAACTTTTATTATTGTCTTCTTCTTGGAAGAGAAATTTTATTACAACTGCCCTTTGGTTACAATGACTTACTTTATGCAGTGTGTAGTTTATGTAGTATCTTGAGGCAGTGAGTGAACTTAACTGAGTGGCTGGTCTGTGAAATTCCTTGGAGGTGGACAGCAAATTGTGACAGTACATTAAGTGTGCACTGCTCATTTTCTCTGCTGGTGCCTGATGTGTTTTGGCTGTATTGGCTGGGTTTTGGTTACAAAGTATTTAGAGCACAGAAACAGACCATTCAGCCTAACAGGTCCGTGTAGGGGTTTTATGCCCCATACCATCCTTCTCCTACCCCTCTTCATCTAACTCCATTCATATACCCTTCATGTGCTTACCTACCTTCCCCTTAAATGTTTAACTACACTATTTGCCTCAACTATTCCCAGTGGTAATGAATTCCACATTCTAGCTACTCTCTGAGTTAAGACATTTCCCTTGAATTCTAATTGGATTTATTGGTGAATATCATATACTTATGGTCCCTAGTTCTGGTCTCACCAGCTCTACATTTACCCTGTGAAACTTTTAATAATTTTGAAGATTCCTATCAAGTAACCCTTCTTTTCTGGAGCAAAGAGCCCCAGCCTGTTCAATCCTTCCTGACTGGTATAACCTCTCAGTTTGGTAGTTAATTAATTTTTTTATGAAAGGCAAAACATTAAATTAGAATATGCTGTCTGGGGAGTGACGTCAGGAAGCACTGTTTCACACAAAGGGTAGTAGAAATTCAGAATTCCCTTGGGCAGCCACTGAGGTTGGCAATCAATTGGAAATGGCAAAACTGAGATTGACAGATGTTTGTTACGTAAAGAGGATTGAGGGTTATGAAACCAATGTAGGTAAAGGGAGTTAGCGTCAATACAGATCAGCCATAATCTAATTGAATGATGGAATGGGTTTGAGGGATTGAATGAATTTCTCCTGTTCCTATTGAGACACATGTTCAGTGTGCAACCCATGGGGAAGGTGGGGAGACTGTTGACATACTGGCCAAGATTTTAGCAGGGAATGCGTGTGTGTGTTTAATGGGTGCAGACAGGGCTTGGCTCAACTGTGTTGTTCCTCATAATCAAACATTACACAAACATGCAACCTGTTCACACTTTCCTGACAGGCCCAGCCAGTGACGCCACATCCCATGAACGAATTAAAAAACAAACCACCCGGCTAACGCTTCCAAGGTGGCCACTTGGCTACAGCATTGGTGGAAATACGATGGGAGAAAGAATATAAGTAAATCGCAGCACACCCTATACAAAACTAGCCAGATGTTTTCCAATTTCTCATGGCAGTTGTCTTCATGCTCCTCTGGGACAAACTGGCAGTTGGTGCTAAATCATGGGCTGTGGACCTGTGCACTTCTCACTAGCAACCAAATTTGGGACAGTCAGAGATAATCTCATTTGTGTCTCAAACCATTGAAACCCAAGAATCAGTAAGACTCATATTAATCCGGTACTAACTGCAAATATTTGGTAACATTTAAATCAATTAAAATTTTCTTTCTCAGGGCACCCAGTTGGTACTCACAGATTTAGAAGTCATGGATATGGAAATGCACGTCTTTAAATGCAGCACATGGGCTTCGGGCAGAACACCATGTGAGGAAAGCATTGATAGGTTTGTCTGAGTCGTCTTGCTTCATGTATATGCCTCTACTGCTAGCCAGTCACAATTCCTGTTGTGGGCTCTTGAAGTTGGAGAGTTATCCAAAATGCCATTGATGGGAATTTTCATCTTGTGGCGTATTAGGGTCTTCAAAGGAAGAGTAAGGACTCTGTGGAGCCTGAGGTTAGCTTTTGGTATTTGGCAGTGAGATGGGATATATGGGAGTAGTACCATCACAGAATTGAGATCACACCCATTATTCCTCATGGCATGATTTTTTTTTTGATAATTGTTTTCATCATGTAAGTGACAAAGTTGTACTTTTTATCTATCCTGAGTTATCCAGACAACTGGGTGGTCAACTCAGCCACTTCAGATAATATTAAGGTCAACCATGTGGTTTGGACGAGACTCATGTGTACACCAGACCAGGGATGACAGGTTCCCTTCCTTGAAGAAGCTTAGTGGGCATGTTGAGCTTTTAGAACTGGCTGACAGACCTCAGTTTCAGAACTTGCCACCCATGAGATTTGACAACATGACCAGTGAATCCTAGACATAGAGTCATAGAATCATTTCCGCACAGAAGGAGGCCATACTGTCCATTGAATTCATGCAGACTCTCTGTGTAACAATCCAGTTAGTTCCATTCCCCTCACTGTCCCTATAGCCCTGCAAGTTTATTTCCCTCAAGTCCAAATTCCTTTTGAAATCATGCATCATCTCCCCCTAAGGCAGTGAGTTCCGAGTCATTACACTCACTGCATAACAAAGTTCTGCCTCACATTCCCCCTACACCTCTTGCCCAAAACTTTAAATCTCTGAGTCCCTAGTCCTTGTACCATTAGCTAATGGAAACTGCTTTTCTTTGCCTACCTTATCTAAACCTGTTATAATCTTGTACGCCTCTATCGAATCTGCCCTCAGTGTTCTTTTCTCAAGGAGAACAGCAACAGCTTCCCCAACCTAACGCTGTAACTGAAATCCCTCAGCACTGGAGCCATTCTGGTAGATCTTCTCTGCACCTTCCCAAGGACCCTCATGCCCTTCTTAAAATGTGGTGACCAATCTCTGCCTAAAGCCACCCATCCTGCTACAAAATAAAAATGTGATCAGCAATTGATAACTTTTGTGTGTCACTGTAGTTAGGCCATCACTGGATACATCACTTGGACAGATCATCATATTGCTGTATGTGGGGTCTTGCTGTGCACATACTGGCTGCCACATTTTCTACAACAGTTCAAAAAGTACTAGATTGGCTGTGAAGAGCTATGGAATGTCTTGTGATCATGAGGGACACTAAATAAAGGCAAAGTTCACTGTTTTGTTCCAACTGAAACATGAATCAGACCAGGGACAATGCCATTGTTAACCCACATTTTAATTCCAACTTGGAGCATAGACATCCTTTTCATTCACGTATTCTTTCAGAGTTGTTCAGATACTTATGGTCATTTGAAATTTGTTATAAATCAGCAGCAAAATCAAAACCTTCACAAATTGCAGCAACAACCAATTTGAAATGACTGACTTTTTCCCTGCAGTAATTTTAGTGCAGAATCTTTCACATCGTACAGTTTTTTTAACAAAAATCACATCCTATTCCACATAGATCCGAGTCTTTCTTTTCTCGTACAGGTATTGATTGGATAGTTGAATTTGGATTGTGTTTCAATCTCCTTCACATTTCAGCCTTTTCCATAGAAAACAATCCGCACAATACTTGTCTGAACTCCAGCCCTCCTTCATTCAAAAGCTGGCAGATGAGTAAAGAGAGAAAAGTGGAAAATTGGTGAACTCTGGCTCACACTTTTGAAAAACTCTTAAAGCAGTAAAGTAGGCGCACCGTATGAATTATGGTTCTGCCAAGAAGGAAGCAGGAAGCAGAGAGGCAAGCTACGTGGTTGGTGTAGGCCTACTGCATAGAAGATCCAATACAACACTTCCCACATGCAGGCCACACCACTCAATAGTGATAACTAAAGGCTAACCAGAACCTTGATTCTCCACTACCAGAACAAACAAGGCAGTGCGGTTGGCAAAGGATCGTTGCCTGGGGAAACGCCTTGATTATTAACTAAGATAGCCTGTAGCAGTTGGAATCGTACAACCAGGACAAGAGCGGCTTCAGGAAGATCCTGCTAACATTAACTAGGAATGCCGTGAGTTCTGCAGGCTTCTCTATCGTTCTGAATCCCAGACACAAACCCCTGAGATGACAACTATTTTGAAGATCATATGATTCCAAACTTTCGATTGAACTCCAGCTGATCAGTTGGAGTGGTCCGCGTGTTAAGTGGGGTGGGAAGGATGAATGGTATTTTATGGAAGCGGAGCAGACCATATATTGGCTCGGGCAGGTTACAGAGTGAAATTCCACAAATTGCCCAAGCTGCGGAGAGTATTATCAAAAGCCTTTTCGTTCCAATATGGCCACCCTGAGTCACAAGGGCACCTCACAGCGATTATGTTATTGTGACTGTCAGTTGCAGCTCAGTTGGTCGCTTTTGTGCCTCCAAGTTGCAAGGTTTTGGGTTCAACTCCCAATCTAGGACTTGAACCCAAAAACTTAAGGCTGACACTCCAACGCTGCTCTGTTAGAGGTGCTGTCTTTCATAAGGGATGTTAGACTGAAGCCTTGTATCAGGTGGATGTAAAAGATCCCTTGACACTATTTTAAAGAAGAGTAGGTGAGTTATCTCCAGTATAGATAAAAGCAAAATACTGTGGATGCTGGAAATCTGAAACTAAAACAGAAAATGCTGGAAAAACTCAGCAGGTCTTGCAGCATCTGTGGAGAGAGAAACAGAGTTAACATTTAGAGTCCATATGACCCTTTTCTAAATGTTAACTCTGTTTCTCTCTCCATAGATGTGTTAGACCTGCTGAGTTTTTCCAGCATTTTATGTTTTTGTTTGAGTTATCTCCAATGTTCTAGTTAATATTTATTCCTCAAAAAACAACACTAAAACAGAGTACCTCGTTATTATCACTTGGTGTTTGTGGGAGCTTGCTGTGTGCAAATTGACCATTGTGATTCCCATACAACATCAGTGACTACTCTTCTAAAGTTAGTTAATTGACTGTGAAGTGTTTTGAAATGTCCAGTAGTTGTGAAAAGCACTTTATAAATGAAAGTCTTCTTTTGGGATCCAATGCTTTCAACTGAGAGCTATTAAAAATATCAACGAAATAAGGAGAAGGGTCAAATCCAAGTCTACATTCTAAATTCATCTTTCATTTATTTACATTGCTCTCATGGTTGAAAGCCAAACTTGAACTGAACAAGACAGCAGTGTTGGACTAGACGATGGTCCATCCATGGCAAAGCCTTTGACAGCACCAGAGCATTGCATTGTACAATTAATAGAGAGTGATACTTTGGAAGGGATTGATTTTCAAGAAGCGGTGAGGTACATGGACCTTCTGGCATATGCGAAAATCAATTATGACTCAATGGTATTGAAGGGTTATCAGATGTAGGTCTCTGAAGGGATAAAGACGTCTGGTTCAGTGCGTAGTGTCCCATACCTCTGAGCCAGAAACACTGGGTTCAAGTCCACCCCAGGACCTGAGCAGCCACAGAAGGTGCATTCATAATGTAGCCAAACAGATTGATTCCTTCCAATACACCTATGGCAGGTAGTAAGAGTGGGGGAGTTTCCTGGCCAGCCATCTGCAGAAGGCAATGATAAACTGTAGCACTGCCTTGCCAAACATAACCATGGACCAACACAGAAGTCCATGGTCACCAACCTTTCAGAGAGGGAGGTCTCTGAGGAGGCAGTGTTTAAAGGGGTGATACTCAAACAAATGTCCCTATGAGTTTCCTTGGAATATAGAACATAGCTGGTCTGCTTTCCAATAGCAGAAGTTGCACTACATGGTTGTTGAGCAGACTCCAGATATAAAGTAATGCAAGGATTGGGTGGACAGCCCTGTGCACCAATGTGACCTTGTGTAGGCAGCAGAACCTAACCTCAGTAACACAGATCATGCATGTGAAGAGGGTATTCCCTCCAATCCTCCAACGACCACATAGGGCAGTTGAAGAGGAGAAACTACGATCCCCAACCACATAGCGACCAGAGAGACTCAGGCTTCCTTTACCGGTTTTATTCAAGCACATGCAAGGAAGCTGCAATCATTCCTAAGAATGAAGACCCAGCTCCCTGATTGATTACATTTCATTACTTTTGTACTCTTTCTTATCACAATAAATTTGAGTACATTTGAATATATCCAATCGGAAACCTACACATAGGTACCATTTTAAAACTATCCTATTGAGTACATAAACATATGATTTTGCTAACCAATTATTCTAAAGATTGTATACATAATTATATCCAATCAAAATTAAAACACGTATGCAAGACCTTGGTTCTCACAACTCAAAACTGCTGTTGTTTCATCAAAGACCCCTCTGTCCATTGTATGTTTTCCCATATCTAAGCTAAAAGCATCTGCCCTGTCCTTATCTGAGAAAGGAGTATACCTAAACTAACTTTATGTTATATTTTATCTCCAGTTCAGCTCCTAAGGCTTCAATGCATTGTTGCACCGCTTGAATGGTTCTGCCTGTGGCTGGACATTAGCTCATCACTTGAAACTGTGTAAATCACACAAACTCAAAGCTTCTTTCTGTGCAATGTCCATTTGCTTAACCTCAGCTGTCAATAGGTCTAACGTCCATGGCTGCTTGGAGATTTTAAGTGGTCTTCAGTAACTTCTTACAGTGTTCTTATTTAGCAATTTTAATTTTCCCCTAACACATGCATCACAGTAATCAATGCCAAGGCTAGCTTCAACTCTTTTGTACAATGCTCAGAGAAAATCATTTGGGAAGGAGTTAAAGTCATAAAGTATCTAGGGTGACCCTCCTGTCTGGTAACGAGGGATTGCTGCAAGGTTGGATGTCCTGCTCTTTGGATGAGATGTTAAACTGAAATCTTGCCTGCTCTCTCAGATGGACATAAAAGATCCCACAGTATGACTTTGAAGAAGAGTAGGGACGTTTTTCCAAATGCATCAGACAAGATTTAATCTTCAATCAACATCACCGAGAAAAAAAAACATTATCTGGTCATTATCACATTACTCCTTGTGAGAGCTTCCTCTGTGCAAATTGGCTGCCTCATTTACTACATTACAACAGTGACTACACTTCAAAAGAATTACATTGACTGAAAAGTGCTTTGGGATGTCCTAAAATTTTGGAATGATTCATGGACTGTGGGCATCACTGGCTAGGCCAACATTTATTGCCCATCCCTAATTGCACTTGACAAGGTGGTTGTGTGTCATGTTCTTAAGCCGCTGCAGTCCATGTGGTGTAGGCTCCAGGCATTTCAGAGTCAACCACATTGCTGTGGGCTTGGAGTCACATGTAGGCCAGACCAGGTAAGGAAAGCAGATTTCCTTCCCTACAGGGCATTAGAGAACCAGATGGATTTGTACAGCAATCAACAATTTTAATTCTAGATTTTCATTGAATTCAAATTCTACCATCTTCCGTGGTGGGATTCAAACCCAGGTCCCCAGAGCATTACCTAAGTCTCCCAATTGCTATTCAAGTGACAATACCACTACAGCACCACCTTTAGCTGCAGCACCCTGGAGGAGCATTGGAGCAGTCAAGTAGCAATAATTTCAAGAAAATTTCTGGGCCATCACATAGCTCCACAGAAAGGCTTACATTGACCAGAACCTGAACTGGACCAGCTGTATAAATACTGTGTCTACAACAGCAGATCAGAGGCTGGGGATTCTGCAGTGAGTTACTCAGCTCCTAATTCCCCAAATCCTGTCCACCATCTACAAGGCACAAGTCTAGATGAGTGCCGCTGCAACAACACTCAAGAAGCTCAACAGAACCTGAGACAAAGCAGACTGCTTGACCAGCGCCCAATACATTACTTTAAACATTCACTCCCTCCATCGGAAACACCGATGCATGGTGGCAGCAGTGTGTACTATCTAGATGCACTGTACCAATTTGCCAAGGCTTCTATGTCAACACCTTTGAAACCTGTGACCTCTACCGACTAGAAAAACAAGGGCATCAGGCACATGGGAACACCGGCGCCTGCGAATTCTCCAGTTCCCCTCCAAGATGCACACCATCTTGACTTAGAACTGTCAATGTTCACCGTCACTAGGTCAAAATGCTAGAACACTCTTCCTAATAGCACCTACACCATCTACAGAACATGGACTGCAGCAGTTCAAGAACTCAGTTCACCACTACCTTCTCAGGGGGAATTAGGGATGGAAAGTAAATGCTGGACTAGCCAGTGACACTCACATCCCAAGAATGAAGAAAGGCTCGTCTGCAGAAAGCCATGAGCCCTCAACATTTGAATTTAGGGCATTTCTCGCCCTGATACAGACACATTAGAGTTGATTAGTCCATTCCAGGTCACATGTAAGTCGCCACTTGACTCTTTATTCAGCCATTACTATTTCTCCTTCAGAACCTGGAGGACTTAATAATGTATTGTATATACAAGCACATGGGTGAATGAGATGAGATAAATACATGAAGGAAACATAGTGAAGGTTTGCACTCCACTATTACGTGTTTAGATTAATTAAATAAAATTACTTCATTTTTAGCCGATTTTGCAGTCTGTCAGTCTTTCTGTGTATCAGTTGTCCATAGCCTGAATCCTGGTATGGGTGCCTGGAAGATCCTTTTTGACAGAGTTGAAGGTAGTGATAATCTCTGCTACAACATATCCTGGCAAATGATTGACTGTTCCTGCTGATGTTAGTAGCTCAGGTGGCATACCTCCCTGTTGAGCCTAAGGCCCTCCCATATATCACTCCTGCAGTATTCTCTCTGCTGAGAATGGTACCTTCCATGAGTATGCACCTCCCATACCCTGTTCTTTGATATTCTGCTGTGCTATGAGATAATTGTCAATGGCTGGTGCACCCAAGCTGTGATGAAAGCTCTGCTGTACTATTTTCACCTGTCAATGCCAGGGCGAACATTTGCAATCTGCTCCTTTCTTTCCACAATTCACAGGGCTCAATATGAGTTAAGAATTCAACTTTTGCTTCCTTTTATATTCACTTATGGGGTCTGGGCATTGCTGGTTAGGCCAGCATTTATTTCCCATCCCTAATTGCCCTCAAGAAGGTGGTGGTGAGCTGCCTTCTTGAACCGCTGCAGTCCATGCAGTGTAGGTACACCCACAGTGCTGTTAGGGAGGGAATTCCAGGATTTTGACCCAGCGACGGTGAAGGAACGGTGATATCTTTCCAAGTCAGGATGGTGAGTGGCTCGGAGGGGAACTCCCAGGTGGTGGTGTTCTCATGTGTCTGCTTCCCTTGTCCTTCTAGATGGTAGTGGTCATGGGTTTGGAAGGTTTTGTGCAAGGCTTCATTGATCATATCATATTAGTCTTTTACATTATCCTAACATGCATAATTTGTCTGAGCCAGTTTTCCTGGACATATGTTGACACCATCTTTTATCCAGTTCCTGTTGGAGCAGGCAGGATTTTTCTCTGTCTCTGTGAACGAATTGCTTGTCCTCCACTTCGAGCCTTCTTCTGATGATAAGTGAAATTCAAGGCAAGGCCTTATGGGGTATTCTGCTCCCAAGCCTACACCTTTCTAATCCTGCCATGCGATGGTCCAGGAGTAAATCCAACTATGCGGGAAAAGACACGTGAACATTGGCCACCACAGAGGCCAAGAATCAATTTGCAACGATATTACTTTTTCTGGTTAGTTAGATTTTTTCCCCTTTCCTCAGGTTAATCAATCTAAGATCATACTCAGTATTGCTGATAAGGAGAACACTGTGTTATAACTCAGATAGGCAGAGAACAGCACTGGAGCCAATGTTTATTCAGTCTTACATTTATTTACAAGAGTTAAACATTACAAGCATATACTTCTTAACTCAGGCACACCACAGTTTCAGTAAGACACTCTTTATAAGTACTCAAGTAAAACCCCAGCCACCACCGCCCCCCCCAACCCCCTCCATTCCCCCCACCACCATCTGTGCACAATTATACACAATTATAAAATTAATGTACTGCTTAGAGCTATGTTGGGATTGAGAACTTTCACATGGGATATCTCCGGCACAGATTACAACACAATATTGGAATATCAGCACACCCAGAACTCATCTCCAACCTGAGACCTTGCAGCTTGGCCCTGTGGCCTTTCAGAAAGGTAAGACATGAATTGAGTAAACAAGTTAAGGAACATCTTACAAGAGGCATGCAGCGAGTGTGCAAGATAAGCTGAAAGGAGCAGGTCATAGAAACAAAGAAAGATTAATTTGGTAACATGAAGAAAGAAAAAGGAACATGTGAGGCACAGAGAAAAGAGACAGACTAGAAGATAGAACAATAAGAGACAGAGAGATTATTACAGGAACAGAGAGAGTTTTCTTTCAGAATTTTGTCGCTAAGCAACTCCAACAGCAGCTAAACTTTGTTATCTTATTAGCAAGTAAATGTAAAATTTGCAAGGGCTATATGAACGAATATGAAAATATATTGCTCCCTATTTGTTAACCTGAATCTTATTTGCATTTCTGTGTTTCAGAGACTTGGAAATCACCTGCTTGAGTGCTTTTTATAGGTCTTTACTGGCACCTAGTGGAACCATTGCACTCAAAGATTAAAATTCCTGAGTCAAGAGAACCTGGAGTTGATCCAAATTCTGAACGAAGCCATTCATATCACAGTCACAGGCCAGCAGCTTCATTCGAATCATTGTGCCTCGTGTCTCTGACAAGTGTCAGAGTGTAATGAGCCTTTCGCTGTGGCTTTTTTTGGGAGCCCAAGTGTTGCGAGGTTTGACTGCACAGCTGAATGTGCCAGTGTAAGTGAATTGTACAGCTCCCAAGTCTCTCGATCTCTGCTACCAAAAGCCGCTCTGATGGGCTACTGTTACAAAACTCTCAGTGGGTACACAGGCATGTTCAAGGTACAAACATTCCCAGCGGTCCATTCCCAGGCCAGCAATGGTCAACAACACCTTGCATTTACCTAGCACTCTTGGTGTAATAGAGCATCCCAAGATGCTTGCAGGAGCAATATCAAACAAAATATGAAACTGAGCCACACAAGGGGATATTAGGCCAGATGACCAAAAACTGGTCAAAGAGGCAGCTTTTAAGGAACCTCAAAGGAGGAAAGTGAGGTAGAGAAGCGGAGTGGCTTAAGAGGGAACCTCACAGCTTATAGGCATCGCAGCTGAATGGAATACTGCCGGCGGTGAACCAATTAAAATCGGGGATGCTCATGAGACCAGAATTGGAGGAGTGTTGAGACCTTGGAAGGTTAAAGAGAAGTTGAATTGGGAAGAGAATTCTAAACATCTGCCCCAGGAATCTCCAGAAATCACAGGCTAATCTCCAGGATGCTACTGCGAGCAAAAATTTAGCATATAAAAATCAAAGGGGCATTAAAAAGCTGTTCTTTTACAAATAATTCTGAGCATTTTTGTTTACCTATAATAAAAAATATAGGATGTGGGAACGGCTCTTTGACTGACAGTCAAGAATCATCCAATTAACTAAGTCTTTTTTCTTTACAATTGGTCTGGGAAGGTTGGGTGGTGTGAGAATGGACATGTTGGATGGCCAATGGCAGGAGTTTGGGGTGGGAGGGCTGGATGCAGATGGTCATGTGATGGTCTAGCAATATGTCCAGCCAGAATTAGCAATCCTTCCTGGTATGCAGCCCACTTCTCTCCAGTGAAAAGAGCCAGTCAAAGGGAGTGTTACAGACAGGAAGGAGACAAGCAAACAGTTCTTATTCCCTCTCATCACCTGTCTGTGAGCAGAAGGTGTTTTGAATTATTTTTAAAGTATGTGGTGGCGTGTTTTCACAAATCCTTGGTTTGTGATCCAATTTACTAATAACCTGCAACAAACTCGCATTATGATTAACTCAGAACGTTTGTTTATTTCACATTCAAAACCCTGTTCACAACTTCCCACTCCACTACACGCACACACACACAGAAAAGGGGGATAGAAAAAGAAATTTTACAATTATGGATGGTAACAATACAAGAACCATAGAAATGAATATTAGTTCACATGATTTTCAGACTCAAGAGTCCATTAGGGATTCTTTCATGTAGGAGTTCGAGTTCAGCTGGCTGAAGACCAGAGTTGTAGAGTTCACATTACAGTTGGTGCTGATATTGCAAGATGAAATAGGCACACAGAGACTAGGTCAGTTCTGCTGGCAATGATAGGAAAACTTCCAGCAAAGACGGGCTTGAGGAGCAGGCTGTTGATCTGCCTGGAGGTCTGCTTCTTGGTGGTTCACCAGTTGATGTTAAACAGCAACAAAAACAAAAATAGCTGTAAAAACTCAGCAGGTCTGACAGCATCTGCGGAGAGGAGCACAGTTAACGTTTCAAGTCTGTATGACACTTCATCAGAACTAAGGAAATATAGAAATGAGATGAAATATAAGCTGGTTGAGGGGGGTGGGACAGGTGGAGCTGGATACAGGGCCAGTGATAGGTGGAGGAAAAGAGATTGCCAAAGATGTCATAGAAAAAAGGACAAAGAGGTGTTGACAGTAGTGATATTAGCTGAGGAATGTGCTAATGATCACATTCAGGGTAGAAAGCAGGACAAACAAGTGACTGATAGCCCTACTGGGGGTGGGGTGGGGGAGAAGGGATCGAAATGGGCTAAAAGATGGAGATAAAACAATGGATGGAAATAAATTTAAAAGTAAGAAAAATATATTTTAAAAATGATAAATTATTGGAAAAAGGGGGATCGGATAGGGGGTGGGGATGGAGGACAGAGTTCATGATCTGAAGTTGTTGAACTCAATGTTAAGTCCAGAAGGCTGTAAAGTGCCTAGTCGGAAGATGAGGTGCTGTTCCTCCGATTTGCATTGAGCTTCACTGGAACATTGCAGCAGGCCAAGGACGGACATGTGGGCATGAGAGCAGGGTGGTGTTTTGAAATGGTCAGAAATGCTTCTGGTCAGAATTCCATTGTTCCTCTTTAGGAAAGAGACAAG
The DNA here is from genome assembly GCF_017639515.1 of Carcharodon carcharias. Classification (NCBI taxonomy): domain Eukaryota; kingdom Metazoa; phylum Chordata; class Chondrichthyes; order Lamniformes; family Lamnidae; genus Carcharodon; species Carcharodon carcharias. The sequence goes on from NC_054473.1 coordinate 13,866,463, forward strand.
GTGGTTATCAGCAGTTTCGATTTCTCTCTTTTGTGATCGTTCTGGTTGGGGAGCAGATTCATCTGCACTTCCTCTGCTTTCATTGATTCCAAGGGATCTATACGATGAGGTGTGAGATTCTACAGGCTAAGTGAAGAATTCTTTTGTGCTTGTAACTACTGGTGGTAGCTCCCAGAACAAGTCATGTGACTTGTAGCAGCCATCCTTTTTGGTTCAGCAGTAAGTCCATTTTTAAAGAAGCAATAAGAATAAAATTTTGAACATAGTGTTGGATTTCCTTTCATGTCACAGGAACTCAAGCTTCATGAAATAAAGTATCTTTTGTAAGTAAAATGTTAGAGAGCCTAAAACATTTGCAAGGAAATAAACTTTTAGCTCCTTTTTAAAAACAAACTAGTTTTATTTTGCATTCATCAGTCTTGTGGCTGAGAAATGGAATTCACTTTGCAGGCAGTAGCAGTATCAAAGAGTCCTTCGTCGGCAAGAGTACAGCATAGTACCTGGATACTCCAACAATGCATCAGCAATACCTCCCACCAATTTGCATATACGTAGCACCTTAAAGGTAGTAAAACATACCAAAGCGCTTCACAGAAGCATTATCAAACATAATTTGACACTGAATCGCATAAGGAGAAATTATGACAGGTGATCAAAAGCTTGGTCAGTCTCAGATGCGAGATTTTGGATGGGAATTCCAGAGCTCAGGACCCAGGCAGATATGATGCCACTAGCATAGTGATTAAACTTGAGGAGTGCAGATTTCATGAAGGGGTGTAGGGCTGGAGGAAATTAGAGATAGGGAGGGGAAAGGTCTTGGAGGGATTTGAAAACAAGGATGATAGAGGCATTGCCAGACCGGGACAGTGAGCACAATGGGGTGATGAATGAATTTGCAGTTATGTTGAAGTGTCACCATGTGCTGGCAACAATTAGCATTTGTAACAGCCTCTTTTGTGGATGGTGTGGAATCTTAGTTCTTCTGCATTGCATTTATGTGTTGGTGGTAGAGCTCATGCTCATAGGTCCCATGCCACTTTGAAATACTGGGAACTGCTGTCAGAGACATTTGTTTGAAATAGCCAACTTAGATAAAAATAGATAGAAATAACCTTATCTTTACAATGTGTGTGTGTTTTCCCCCCCTATTTCTACCTGAAATTGGCTGGAATTTCACCCCACCCGCTCCCCCTTGGTCTCTCAATGCTGCCTCCTCCCTTCATTCTAAGATAGCTACACAATTGTGGTGATGGGAATACAGTGAGATAGATCTGCAGTTCTTCAGAATATTCTTGATTACTTCCAGCTTCGCTTGGTAATGGGTTCTGCATGGGTACACCTGTCAGTGAGGCCACTGATTTTTCCAAGACATCAGCAGATAACCCTGACAAGAGTGCAGTCACAACTGGAGACATGGTGAGAAGTTTTCCACTGCTCTGTGATGGTAAGTTGCATGGTTTGAGCTGGTTAAACTTCAGTCACATCTCTCTGCATTTGTGGGCTTTTGCCTAGTTTTACCCAAGATCTATGATGCACGGATCAAGTGGCATATATCCACTATGAGGAGATTGCAATGTCCTAACAAGCAAATTATAAAACCTAAATTGGTAAAGTTTCTGTCATTTACCTTTAAGAATTTAAAACAAAGCAATGGTTAATCAAAAGACATACATTAGATGCATGGAAACCAGGTTTATTTGAGTGCAAAGTATATTAAACAAAGAGACAGAATATTGATTTATTAATTCACTACAGATGACATTGGTTTGTCAACAAAGGAATCTTACAGATATGCACTAGCTTTTAAAACAGATAATTCTAGGGTGAGGTTTTGAACACGTTAACTTAAATTGGATTCAAGTCACCAAAAATTAAACATAGATGCGTCCCAGAAGATTCGTACAGATAATAGCATAATTGTCACATTGCTTCAATTATAAAACATTAAAAACTACTGATAAAATTTGACTAGGCCCTCAAGAGATTCTATATTTATTTACAGGTACCTGGTCAGCTGAAAGAAATTGCATTTAAATAGCACCTTTCACAACCTCAGGGCATCCCAAAATAATTTTGAAATGTCATCACTGTCGTAATTTAGGAATTCACAGCAACGACTCTGAAACTGCAATGAGATTCTTTACCAGATAAATCAGTTTTAGTAGTGGAAAGAGAGATATAAATATGGGTCAGGACACCAGTTAGAATTCCCATACTTCTTCAAAAAGTGCCTTTGGGATCTTTTACATGTACCTGAGAAGGCAGATGGGCCTCAGTTTAATGTTTTACCTGAATGATGGCACTTCCAATAGTTTGGTACTCCCTCAGTACTAAGGCTCGAGTCAGAGATGCAATCTAGTACTGAAATAGGTGCAGTTTTGTGCTCTTATTGTAAGCAATAATTCTGAACCCAGTCCACCTAACATCTGTTCAACTCAAAAGGATGCTCAGCCATTAGCTTTAAATTTTTAACTCAGGCATCAAAGGTAAAAGGACAGAGTCTACCCCACTGAAAAACAGCCATATATATCATTTCACACCTGGATGATTCCATATGTTCATACATTTCAGCAGCTGATGGCCAGGCACAGCTTTGCGATTCAGCTGCTTGATGGGAAACCACTTTCAGGCATCTGGCAGTGGCCAGCTCGACAGCTATATACCTGCAGGAGCGTAAGTGCATAACTGTAGAGCAAGGCAGAGAGGAGGTGGCCAGAAAATCCCCTCCTCTCCAAAGAAGGGAATAAACAATGTCACATTCATCAGGTAGTTCTGAACAGCTACAACTCTGCACAAGAGATTGGAGGGCAATTCTGAGGTATTGTTATCCCGATCCAGCAGGAGGCATTTAAGTGATACTGCATCGTCAAAAACTATACTCTGCAAGGATTGCAGGCGTAAAGACTCCCTAATGCCAGATTAATTGCATTGATAGCCACATTTTTCATTTAAGTATACAATGCAAACATTCACAGGTACTTTACAGAATTGTTTCTTTCCAAGGTCACTGCTTTCTCTTGGAAAAAAGAGTTTTAATATTTGGTTTCCATGAAAACAGATGGATCAAATGGGAGAACCTAATCTTTCACTGCTAACTATTGAGAACAAATCTAAATAATAAGAAAACTTGTGATCATTTGGTCTATCAGTTCCAATCACGAAACTCTAATTCCCCTGTGTAAAAGCACAGGCCATAGATGATTGTAAATTATGGCCAGTACTAAAAAACAGAAGGCACAGATTAAAAAGCTACAATCAATCCATAAAAATTGCCTCCATGTGTCACAGTTTCAAATGGTTTCATTAATCCATTTGAATAAAAAGAGAATTAAATCTCAGAGTATATACCCAAGTGCTTCAAGGCCTGCACTTCCCAAAGGAATGCAGCATTTTTTTTAAAGTTAATAAGTTAAAAAAAAATTCAGGAGTCAGCGGATCACCAGGTACTGGACACCTTGCAATAAAGCTTCATGAGAAAGACACCGCATTGTAGAAATAAGGTCAGAAAATAGTGTCTTCAAACACATCCCTCTCACATCCAGTTCTGCCTCTATCCATTATTGTGTTGTCTCTTGGAGCCCCTCTTAACACCTGGTTCCCAAATAAACGGATATTAGAATTTAAACAAAGAGACATCAGTTGATGGTCTAGCTGCTAAATGCTCGGCCTGGAGGAGCACTGGTCCATCATTAGGAAATTTTCACATTTGATCTCTGGTCAGCACCGATTTCATCAAACCCAGCCACAGCAGTGATGGAATTGGAACAAATTGCTCCTCAAGCTTGAGATAAGCCAGGGTTCTTGATCTAAGTCACTACCCAGTAGGCCCTGCTGGACAGTGTGCACACACGTGGACTTTGGAAGAGCCCAGCATCAAGCTCAGCTCTCCTTCACTCCTTGGTGAAATGGTGTAAAGGGCTCAGTAAGCAAATTGGCCACTTTAAAGCAGGCACCCCCCAGTAAACTGCCAACACCCATTTATTCGAGCCGCAGTATCAGTCTGTCTTTTTGCAAGGTTAAGGTAAAACTTGCAACAGCAGCCCTTTAGGACACTTTGTAAAATCTAAACGCCCACCAGTGCCAACAGAAGCCAAATTCTGTGTTTTCACCACATCGTTTCTGCCGTCTGTCAATCTTGTCATCCCAGCTTTATGCCATTCTCAGCCTTGCTCGGTGCCTGCCACATCCCCTGACCAAAGATGATAGGTGGAGTAACTGAGGTGCCTAGCCGCAGACATTCAAACACAATGTGAACGAGGGACAGGTTCCGATTTTCCCTTCTACCCGAGAAAAAGCAGTTGGCTTCCATTCTCAACTGCCCAATTGGACAGCTGAAAGCATGATTTCAGATCTCACCAACAGCTTGATGTTATCCCCAATCATTCCTAATCTAAATATAAATCCCAGGGAATTCTCTTCACTGTCAAAGCTCTAATTTTCAGCTGTACCTTAATGCCGAGCTCAAGTATGTTTAGTCACTGAGAAAATGGTGTTCAAAATATTAAACAAAGTGGTTAAAAAAATCAACAGAAAATTATAAATACTTCAATTATTCAATACTAGAATGACCCTTGACCAATGGTGTGATGGTCAGCCTGAATTCACACTGGAGAAACAGCAAGGCTACTCCTAACATTACAGGCAGCTGGATTCTGAAACTAAAATGTATAAATGCGGATCCCAATAAGGTTCCGATTGGCAGGTTCAGAATAACACTAGGCCCAGTTAAACTGCATTAGATACTGAAAAGCAGAGGGTAGTCTGGGACGGGTACTGAAAGAATAGACAACCGTCTGGGATAGATACAGAACAAAAAAAGTACTGAAACCCACAAAATTGTGGTGCATTTAGTAACGTTCTCATTTTCTCGTCTGCAAAGGATAAAGCACATCCCGCAAACCCAAAAATGCAAATTAAAAAAAAATTTCACAGGTGTTGCTCATTAGGCCAGCATTTTTTTTGCCTATCCCTAAGTGCCCTTGAAAAGGTGGTGGTGAGCCACCTTCTTGAACCGCTGGCGGTCCATGTGGTGTTGCGTAGCATTCCTCAGTGTAAATCTCTTAAGTTTTCCTTGCTATCAAAAATCTGTATCCTAAATAAAAAAGCAAATCTAGCTGTGCCAAAGGAAATTCAAGTCAAACCTATTTGAATTCATTTGTTTCATCTTTTAAAAAAAAAGTGATATCTAAGATAAGGTTTAACAGTCGAAGGAACACAATCAGGATATTAACCTACCTTTCCCTTCAGATACTGTTCAAGTTTAGCATTTCGTTTTGCTGTTTGCATGTTTGTGTTGCAGTGGGAAAGGTTTAATAATGACAGTAGACATCAGTGCAAGTAAGGCCTGAGGTAACGAGGCTGTAATCACCAAAACTTTTTCACCAGCTTAATGCAGTTGGATCCATAATTGTCTTCTTCCCATGCATACTGTATTCTATACAAATTATGGCTCTCGACCAGCTCAATGTCAGGGTTTTACATGGAACCCAGAGTCATCTTTTGAACATTGTTAAGGCAACGGTAAATATACTTCTTCATAAAATTACTATGATAAAATTTTCATGCAGCAACTATTAGAAAATGAAATCCCATTCCTGATTTAGCATGTTGAAAAGTAGTAATGGCTTTCTGGTAAACTATTTCAGATTTTCAACATTGATCCATTAATGGTTCCCCTTTCACATGTCAGGTAGAATCCAGTCCAGAAACTTCATGGCAACCTCAAAGCCAAGGAAACAGGCCTGAAAAAGAAATAAGAAAAACAACAACAAAGAGTTACCAATTTTTTTTTCCAGGAATGTGGTCAACTTTCATCATGGCCCTAATGATTTAGCAAAATGCTAAATTGTACCCAAGAATCCACCACGTTTCTTGTGGTCTATTGTTGGGTTTCTCTATTTGTTGGCTTACGTGAACATTATTTCTGTTGCTTCACACCGATGAGAATAATTGTTGCACCAAGAGTATTGCTCTCTTGAGTAGTTAACTCTGCCTTTCACAATTTAGTGGAGAGGTCTTCAGGGATAGGAACAGGAGGAGGCATTTAACCCCTCAAACCTGCTCTGCCATTCAGTTAGATCTTGTCTGATGTGTACTTCAGCTCTTTATCTGCCTTAACTCCATAATGGTTGTTCAAAATGGTTGATACTCTTAACTAACAGGAATCCAGCGATCTTGGTTCTGAAAGCTCCAACTGACATCCCAGCGTCCACAATCATTTTTGAGGAGGCCATTCCAGATTTTGGGCCATATGTGGAAAACACGCTTCCGGATTTCCTGTCTGAGTACCGTAGCTCTAATTTTAAGATCCATTGTTCCCGATTCCCCCATCATCAAGGGAGGTAATTTCTCAAGATTACTTCTGAACAGTAGTCACTGCTTTAAGTAGGCAAAAGGCATCAACACATCTGCTTTCAGGTGTGAGTCAGTGCTGCTTTTTCCTGGCGGTTAGTGCCATTGCCATTCTGATCGTGTATCCCTCCATGTGAGAGGTGGTCACCCTCACCATCCCCCTATAGCACAGACCAGTATGAGAACTGACTGCCTTGCAAAACAGAGGCACAATTTAGTCCATGGTGCCATGAATAGAGCCCAATTAATTAAAAAAAATAAACATCAACCTTCCCCATCCTCGAAAGCATAGACTTCCTGGGAGACTGTTTCAGTACTTGACCCAAATGGTCATATTTCAGGAACGAGCTTTGACAGTGACCATCAGCATTTTTGTCTGGGGGGGGGGGTGGAAGAATAACACAAGCCCAGTCTGATCTTCAACTGACAAGCAGGTCTGCATACCTCCATCACGATTTACTAGATAATTATGGAGAACAGGAAGACTGGTTGAATTTCCAAACTCTAACCCAGGGTTGTGGAGGTCAACCCAAAGCAAATCACCTTGGATAACCTTGTTATAGAGCATCTACTGACTGCAGCCAATTAAATATTCCTAAAATGATTTCCAATTTTGCAACAATGAGAACATAGTTTGGTAATTAAATATATTGTTGTAAAAACAGTTAAGCAGGATATATATTCCCCACTGTGTCGGTGCTACACATCTCCCTTCATAGTTGAATCAGAGGTAACGATGTAGCTCAATCAAGATGATAATCACTACTAGCCCTTACCGCATTGGCCGGGAAAGCTCGAATCATGACAGCATTGAAGCCTTTGTACAGCGAGCCAATACCTTCTTCCCTGATCAGCTCTCGAAGAACATCTCTGAATCCATTGGGATACCTCCCTTCTGGAGCTAGGAGTTGAGGGACGTAATTAAATTGGTTATTCGTTAGAATTACATTGGCCTCTGTACTGTAAATGCATTCGGCCCAACTAGTTTATGTCTGTGTTCTTGCTCCACACAAGTTTTCAACCATCTTACTTCATCTCAAATTATCTGAGCATTCTTCTAGCACATCCTGCTTACCACGAAACAACACCAAATGGCCTTTTTATTTCTTCCAACCTGAAAGTCACGTACAATTTCACAGATCCCAACAAGTGCTTCCTCCAGGGCCATTTCTCATGTGCGAGCTGAGGTGAAGATCGGCAACAAATGATGTGACCATGCATTGCAAAGTACAATCCTGTTCTAAAGTTCACACGCATACACATAGCTTTCAGCAGAGATCAGTGCATGATTATGAGCAGGAGCCATGACTGATTACTCTTGCCAACCCTAGTCTAAAAGACATTCATAGCAAATATTACCACCTTAGCCTGTGATCAGACAGAACAGCAGCTGAACCCAGAACCCTGGGCGAGATGCTTACTGCTCCTGCAGGCTGGGCCTTTACCCACCAGGCTAGACTCAATCTTAAGCCAGGTTATCGGAGAGACTTAAAACAACCAGAAAAATAAACTGACCTGTTTGGAATCTGGACTTGAGCACATCTGGAGGAATTGCAACTGCCCAGTTGAAGATTCCGGCCATTCCACCAGCACACAGGATTCGGGGAACACTCAGATCAGTCGCACTGCAGCAAAGGCGGGGTGGGGGGGGAATAAAAAAGCAATTTATGGAACTAAATTCCTGAAACATGCTACTGCCTCAGCTCTATTTCCATTTCCTCCATTTGGTGTCATAAGAACATAAGAAATAAGAGGCGTCAGCCATTCAGGCCATCGAGTGCACTCCGCCATTCAACGAGATCATGGTTGATCATCGACTTCAACACCATTTTCCTGCACTGTTCTCATATCCCTTGATGTTTTTAATATCTAGGAATCTATCGAACTCAGTCTTGAACTTAAGGGCTGAGCCTCAACAGCCCTCTGGACAGAGAAGATTCACCATCCTCAGAAATTCCTCATTTTGGTGCGAAATGGTCTGCTCCTTATCCTGAGACTGCATCTCCTGCTTCTTGACTACTGCCCGACCACCCCCCCGCCCCCACTGTCAAGGGAAACATCCTTCCTGCATCTACCCAGTCAAACCCTGAAAGAATTTTGTATGTTGGAATGAGATCACCTCTCATTCTTCTAAACTCCAGAGAATTAAGGCCCAATCTATAAGACTAAAGAAGGTGCTGATCGTGGCATAAAGGTGAGGTAGCAGAATGTGTTAACAGCAGAACAAGGATCAGCACTCTGTGAAAGCAACACAGTCTTGTTTGGGAGGATTAGGGGGAAAAAAATTGAGATTAAAAAAGGGTCAAGATGGATGAGAAAGTTCATGGTCTGAAGTTGTTAGACTCAATGTAAAGTCCAGAAGGCTGTAAAGTGCCTAATAGGAAGATGAGGTGCTGTTCCTCCAGTTGGCATTGAGCTTCACTGGAACATTGCAGTAGGCCAAGGATGGACATGTGTCATGTGACAGACATCAGTCTTCACGGTGGAGGACACTATAAACATCCCAAAGATATCAGATAAGCAAGGAGCCAATGGGAGGAAAGATTTTGTTAGTCTCTGTCAGGAGGGACTAGTATTTGATAAACTAATTGGACTAAAGGCAGACAAGTCAGCAGGACTTGATGGCCTGCCTCCAAGGGTTTTAAAGGAAGTGGCTGCAGAGATAGTGGAGGCATTGGTCAAAATATTCCAGAACTCACTGGATTCCAGGAGCATCCAAGCAGATTGGAAAACAGCTAATGTGACGCCCCTGTTCAAGAAGGGAGGGAGAGGAAGGAATAGCGGGACATTTAGAAAAGCTTAACGCAATCAGAGTCAGCATAGTTTCATGAAAGGGAAATCATGTCTGACAAACTTGCTAGAGTTCTTTGAGGATATAACAAGCAGAGTTGATAAAAGGGGAACTGGTAGATGCAGTGTATTTGGATTTCCAGATGGCATTCAATAAAGGTGCCACATAAAAGGTTAATGCACAAGATGAGAGCTCATGGTGTCAGGGTACGTGTATTAGCATGGATTGAGGGTTGGTTATCACACAGAAGAGAGAGAGTCGGGTTTAATGGATTTTTTTCAGGTTGGAAAGAAGTAACTAGCGGAGTGTCACAAAGATCAGCCCTAGGGCCTCAATTATTTACTATTTATATTAATGACTTGGAGGAGCGGGCAGGGTGTAATATATCCAAATTTGCTGATGATACAAAAATAGGGGGGAGGGCATGTTGTGATGAGGACATAAGTGGGCAAAAATTTGGAGTTTAATGTAGGTAAGTGTGTGGTTATGCACTTTGGTAGGAAGAATCAAAAGGCAGGCTATTATTTAAATGCAGAGATGCTCCAAAAAAAATGCAGCACAGAAGGATCTGGGTGTTATTGTGCGTGAAACACAAAAAGTTAGCATGCAGGTGCAGCAAGTCATTAAAGTGGCAAATGGGATTTTAGCCTGTATTGCTAGGGAGTTGGAGTTTAAAAATAGAGAAGTCTTGTTACAACTGTACAGGGTGTTTGAGGCCGCACCTGGAGTACTGTGTACAGTTTTTGTCCCCGTATTTAAGAAGGGTTTTACTGGCATTGGAGGCAGTTCAAAAGAGATTCACTAGGCTGATTCCTGGGATGAAGAGGTTGACTTATCAAGAACGGCTAAACAGGTCCGGCGTTTATTCATTAGAGTTTAGGAGAATGAGGGGTGATCTTACTGAAACGTACAAGATTCTGAGGGGATAAAAGCAAAATACTGCAGATGCTGGAAATCTGAAACAAAAGCAAAAATAGCTGGAAAAACTCAGCAGGTCTGACAGCATCTGCAGAGAGGAACACAGTTAACATTTCGAGTCTGTATGACTCTTCATCAGAACTAAGGAAATATAGAAATGAGGTGAAATATAAGCTGGGTGAGGGGGGTGGGACAGGTAAAGCTGGATAGAGGGCCAGTGATAGGTGGAGGCAAAGAGATTGCCAAAGATGTCATAGACAAAAGGACAAAGGGGTGTTGACTGTGGTGATATTAGCTAAGGAATGTGCTAATGGTGACAATAAGGGTAGAAAGCAGGACCAGCAAGTGAGATAGCCCTAGTGGGGGTGGGGTGGGGGGGAAGGGATCGAAATAGGCTAAAAGGTGGAGATATAACAATAGGTGAAAATAGATTTAAAAATAATGGAAATAGGTGGGAAAAGAAAAATATATTTCAAAAATTATGAATTATTGGAAAAAGGGGGATCGGAAAGGGGGTGGAGATGGAGGAGAGAGTTCACGATCTGAAGTTGTTGAACTCAATGTTAAGTCCGGAAGGCTGTAAATTACCCAGTCGGAAGATGAGGTGCTGTTCCTCCAGTTTGCGTTGAGCTTCACTGGAACATTGCAGCAGGCCAAGGACAGATATGAGGGCAGAGTGGGTGTGTTGAAATGGCAAGCGACAAGAAGGTCAGGGTCATGCTTGCGGACAGACCGAAGAAGGTGTTCCACAAAGCGGTCACCCAGTCTGCGTTTGGTCTCTCCAGTGTAGAGGAAACAGCATTGGGAGCAGTGAATGCAGCAGACTAAATTGAGGGAAATGCAAGTGAAGTGCTGCTTCACTTGAAAGGAGTGTTTGGGTCCTTGGACGGTGAGGAGGGGGGAGGGGGGAGGAAAAGGGGGAGGGGGGAAGAAAAGGGGCAGGTGTTGCACCTTCTGCGGTTGCATTTGAAGGTGCTGTAGGAGGAGATTCTGAGGGGATTTGACAGGAGATGCTGAGAAGATGTTTCCACTAGTGGGGGGGAATCACAAACTAGGGGACATAGTTACAGAATAAGGGGACACTCATTTAATACTGAGACGTGTTATGACACAGCAGTTGGTAAAGGCTGAGTTATTTAAAATCCCATAAGGAAACTTTAAACAATTGTCATAACCTATATTTTTAATTGGTATGTTTGAGATGCAGCTCTGAATTCAGAAATGAAACCAGCAAGCCTCCAGAGGTTTTTATATAAAAGTTAAATTAAACATTTATTAATTTTACAAGGTAGTAAACACATGCACATCTACAAATTACAACCATAATAACTTTTAAACAAATCCCCAAATTAATCATTCCTAGGTAAGTCTTCACCAAGGCAACAATAACCCATAGATTTAAACAGACACCAGGCAAAACATGTTTTATCCTACAAATTCAAAATGAGGTACCTTTCAATTTGGTTCCTTTGCACAGTTGTAGGCTTACAGGTGGTGTGCCTCTGACTTATACACCCAAAACTCTTTTCTGTATATATCTAGCCTCCTTCCCTTTCAATGCAAATTCTCATTTTATCACCAGGCCCTTTGAACTCCACCTCTTCTAACAGTAAAACATCTTTCAGAGTACCAATTTTATTAATAATATAAACATATTGATTGGTGTCTCCTAGCTAGGTGCAAGATTTCACCCACAGTCTTTGAATGGTTTATTCAACAAAAAGCAAATATACCCTCTACCTTACTGTTTAACATCCCAAAACTACTGCTATACATGATGAAATGCAAGCAACAGAAAGGTCCGGGTCTCGCTCATTGCAAGGTGTTCCGCAATGCGGTCAAGCTGTCTGCACTTAAGTCTCTCCAATGTAGAGGAGGCTGCATTGGGAGCAGTGAATGCAGTAGACCAAATTGAAGAAATGCAAGTGAAGTGCTGCCTCACGTGAAAGGAGTGTTTGGGGCCTTAGACAGTGAGGAGGGAGATGGTAAAGGGGCAGATGTTGCACCTTCTGAAATTGCATGGGAGGTGCCAATGGGAAGGAGGTAAGTTGGGGATGAAGGAGTTTACCAGGGTGTCATGGAGGATACGGTTCCTATGGAATGCTAACCAGCAGGGGGTGAGAGGAACATGTGTCTGATAGTGGCATCACTCTGGAGTGTCAGAAATGGTGAAGGATGATCCTTTGAACGCAGATGCTAGTGGGCTGAAAAGAGTGTCTTTAATCTTTAATACTACCATTAACACTCCCTTTGTCTTGTGTCCATGACACCTTTGTCAAATCTCTCCTGAGCTCCCGCCTATCCCTGATTTCTATTTTGCTCCACCCCCTCAAACAGTATAAAATCCATCACATTTCTACCTTTCTTCAGAGCTCTGACAACGAGTCACACAGACTTGAAACCTTAACTGTTTCTCTCCCCACAGATGCTGCCAGACCCGCTGAGGTTTTCCAGCATTCTGTTTTTATTTCAGATTTCCAACATCTGCAGTATTTTGCTTTTATCCCAATCTATTTAATTTTTCCTCATAGGACAATTGCTCCATCTCAGGAATTAATTTAGTGAATCTTCATTGCACTCCCTCTATGACAAGTACATCTTTCCTCAGGTAAAGAGGTCAAAACTGCACATAATACTCCAGGTGCAGTCTCACCAAGGCTCTATATAATTGCAGTAAGACATCTTTACTCCTATACTCAATTTGTCTTGTAAAAGCCAACATACCATACCATACTGCATGTAAACTTTCAGTGACTCATGAACAAGGACACCCAAATCCCTTTGAAGTTCAACACTTCTCAGCCTTTCACCATTTAAGAAATACTCTGCATTTCTGTTCTTCCTACCAAAGTGGATAACCTCACATTTCTCCACATTGTACTTCGTCTGCCAAATTTGTGCCTACTTGCTTAGCCTCTCCAAATCCTATTGATGTGTCTTTGCATCCTCCTCACAACTCTCACTTCCACCTAGCTTAGTGTCTTCTGCAAACTTGGGGATTAAATGTAATTTTCCACATCCAAATCATTGATATAAATTGTGAGTGGCTGGGGCCCAAGCACTGATCCTTGTAATACCCCACTAGTCACAGCCAGCCAACCTGAAAATGACCCATTTTATTCCTGCTGTTTTCTGTCCATTAACCAGTTCTCAATTTATGCCAGTATATTACCCTCAATCCCATGTGCTCTAAATTTGTTTACTAACCTCTTGCTTATCAAAAGCTTTCTGAAAATCTAAATATACCACATCCACCAGTTCCCCCTTTTTGCTAGTCACATCCTCAAACACTATTTCCCTCTCATCAATCCATATTGATTCTGCCCAATCCTAACACTATTTTCCAAGTATTCAGTTATCACATCTTTTATTATAGGCTCTACCACTTTCCCTATTACGGATGTCAGGCCAACAGGTCTGTAGTGCCCAGTTTTCTCTCTTCCTCCTTCCTTAAGTAGTCAGGCTACATTTGCCACCTTAGTCTGCAGGAACCATTCCAGAATATATAGAGTTTTGAAAGACGACCACCAATGCATCTATTATCTCTCCTGCCACCTTTTCAAACACCCTGGGATGTAGATCATCAGGTCCAGGGGATTTATCTACTTTAAGTCCCATTAATTTCTCTAGTACTTTTTATTTAATCTTGCAGTTCCTCATTTACACTAGTCTCTTGATTATTTCTGGGAGGTTTTTAAAGAAAGACGAGTAGCATTTGCTTACTTTCTTTGCCATTTCTTTATTCCCCATTATAAGTTCTCCTGACTCTGCTTGTTACGGACCCACATTTGTTTTTGGCTGATCTTTTCCTTTTAACATACCAATAGAAGTTTTTACAGTCCATTTTTATGTTTCTACTAGTTTACGCTCATATTTTATTTTCCCTTTCTTGGTCCTCCTTTGCAGAATTCTAAAATTATCTCAATTCTCAGGCTTACTTTTTTGGCAAATTTTTTGGCAACTTTATGCATCTCTTCCTTTGATCAAATGCAATCCACAGAACCATAGAAAAGTTATGGTGCAGAAAGAGGTCATTCAGCCCATCATGTCTGCACCAGATCCTCGATTTCTTTCATTAGCCATGGTTAGAACCATGCTCGACTTTTGTGTGTTAAGGGAATTTAACGTAGTTTCCCAATCTACCATAGCCAATTTGCCCCTCATACCTTCATAGTTTCCTTTGTTTAGATCTAAGGCCCTAGTCTCCAATTGGACTACATCACTAATGTCAGCCATGGCTCAGTGGGTATCACTCTTGCCTTTTAAGTCACAAGGTCCTAGGTTCAAGACCAGCTACAGGACTTGAGCACAAAAATCTAGGCTGACCAAGTGCAGAACTGAGGGAGTGTTGCAATGTTAGAGTTGCCATCTTTTAGATGAGATGTTAAACAGAGGTCCCAGCTGCCCTCGCAGGTGGGTGCAAAAGATCCCATGGCACAATTTTGAAGAAGAAATATCTATCCCTCAAATCAATGTCAAACAAATAAATTCTGGTCTTTGCCATGTTTCTGTTTGTGGGGCCTTGCTGTGAGGAAGTTGGCTGCCACGTTTCCTGAATTACAACAGTGACTGCACTTCAAAAGTACTTCACTGGTGCAAATTGTGCTTTGAGATGCCCAGTGGTCATGAAAAGTGCTATATAAATGCAAGTCTTTCTTTCTTTCCTTCCAGACGATTGGCCACCGGGTCACAGCCCTCTGCTTATTCTAATCCATAACCAGTTGTTGCTAAATGTCTAACAGCAGTATAGAGTGGCTCGCCTTTCACTCCCTTTCTTGGAATGCAGTTAAAACTCAATGACAGGCAACATAGAATGGCCAAGAAATCAGCAGGAATCATCACAGCCATTTACAATCTATATCAATAACTTAGATATAGGAATCAAGCGTAACATATCCAAGTCTGCTGATGATACAAAATTAAATGGGGAAAGTAAGCTGTGAGGAAGACACAAAGGTTGCAAAGGGATATAGAAAGGCTAAGTGAGTGAGCAATAAGGTGGCAGATGGAATATAAAGTGGGGAAATGTGAAGTTATTCACTTTGGAAGGAAAAAATAGAAAAGTAGAGTATTTTTAGATCGTGAGAGACTGGGAAATGTTGGTGTTCAAAGGGACCAAGTGTCCTTGTGCATGAGTCACAAAGTTAAAATGCAAGACAGCAAGCAATTAGAAAAGCAAATGATACATTACCTTTTATTACAAAGGGATTGGAGTTCAAGTCCAACTGTAATTGTATAAGGCCTTGGTAAGAATGCACCTTAAGTACTATGTGCAGTTTTGGTCCCTTTACATTAGGAAAGATTTATTTGCTGTGGAGAATGCACAACATCATGTTCACTACAATGATTCCTGGGATGAAGGGATGGTCTTATTAGGAGAGGCTGAGTATAAAAGGACTATATTTTCAGGAATTGAGAAAAATGAAAAGGTGCTCACATTAAAACACAAAATTCTTAAAGGGCAGAATGTTTCTCCTGTCTGGGGAATCTAGAACTAGCAGTCACAGGCTCAGAAAAAAAAGGGTTGCCATTTAGAGCTGAGAGGAGAAACTTCTTTACTGTGGATCTTTGGAAGTCTCTACCCCAGAGGGTTGCTGATGCTCAGTCATTGAATACATTCAAGATACAGGTTGATAGAGTTTTGGATACTAAGGAATAAGGGGATCATGCAGGAAGGTAGAGTTGAGGTAGAACAGCCACGACCTTATCAAATGGCTCAAAGGGCCTACTCCTGCTCCTATTTCTTAATTTTCAAGGCCTCAAGACATCCAAAGTACCATACAGCCAACGGGGTACTTTCTGAAGTGAATTTAATGTCGGAAAAGAACGAGTAAGAAAACAAAATATCCGGGGTTACTTCTTGACCCCACTACAACATACCAGCAGAGACCGATAACTCATCATATGAAGGAAGTCTGCACGTGCACAGAAGTGTTGTCAGTCTATGGTGCAACGTGATGCTGTACTCATCATTGTGCCACTTCTGTCTGCTTCTGAGGAACATTAAGCATACTGAATTTTTTACAGCTGCTTCCAAACAAAGAATGAAGCACAGTGAGTACATCCCAAGTTGATTTCCTAGAGGTAGGATTGAGAGACAATTAAACTTGTCTCCAGTGGACATTTATAATGGAGCTACTGACCTCTGTCCCTCAGGAGTAAGTATATGCTTCAGCCACTCATAAGTCATGAAGTACATTCCACTTGCAGGTACATCTAACAAAACAAAAAGGTTGGTTTAAGATTAAAAATAAAACATTCATAAGGCTAAAACAGAAAGACAAGGGCTCACCATCCTTAACGTTTTAACGATCCCTCTCAAATTTGTTTCCTGAAACTTCCCCCTCTGCCCCATTACCTTGACTAATACTCATATCATTCCTTTCAACTTTCTTCCCTTGTTCCATGCAAACTCCAAACACTTCTTTCCCACATCCGGACTGTGTTGAAATCAAGATCAGAATAGGCAGGTTCAGAACAGAACTGATCTCAGTCTTGTTGATGAGGGAGAGAGCGAGAAAGAGAAAGACAGAGAGAGAGAGAGAAAGAGAGAGAAAAAGGAGAGAGAGAAAAAAAGAGAGAGAAAAAGAGAGAGAGAGAGAGAAGAGAGAGAAAAGGAGAAAGAAAGAAAAAGAGAAAGAAAACATAGAGCAGAAAGAAAAGTTGAAGGACTTATCCCACTATATCCCACTCCAAATGATTTATTCATTGGACTCTAAATTTCAGAACTTGTTGTGCCATTTCCTTGTATTAGTCAGATATACTCTCATGCACCAATCCAAGGACTACCTCCACAAGAGGGTTCCTATTCCCTACAAATTCAAGTACAATCGTACAAGCACATTGCCAATGTACGTTGCCCAGGGGAAGAATGGAAAGCTAGCGGACATATCACAAACCTCCTTCTCATCTCTTGGACTCTAGGCTATGACTGAAATTATAAACTACATAACAAGTTTATTTCCAAAAATAAACATTAGCAGTAGACAATAAAACTTTAAGGTATAAACCTTAAGCTACATCCCGATGTAACCCTTTCCTAAATCGCTCACTAAAGAATAGATATTACCAGCATCCACAACATAACTTAAGCGTAGTTTTACTGAGTTCCAGCTCCTATTCATATGGTCTCAGAAGAACTGTTGGATTGAGTGCAGGTTCCCTGAAAGTTACTTCCGATACTCTTGAAGTTCAAACTTGCAAAACAGGAAACCAACAAGATGTTCTACCGGGATCATACAACTATTACTCAGTAATGTTTCAAAGACAACAGGGCTGCAATTCCCAGGACCTGTCTCCTAGACAACAATCAAGAGATCAGCCTGAATCAGTAGATTGATAATTATGTAAGCAGCCGAAAGGAAATGAGCAAAAGAACTCCTTCAAACTCTTTTAGCTCAACTAGGAGCCAAAAGAGATAAATCCTGTGGATTCAACGGACTCACAGAACAAATGTAAACAATTTGGTAATTAATGCTTTCCTGAAGAGTGTAGACAGTTTGTCCCCAAGTCTCTTGGTGCTGTTGAATTATTTAGCCATTAATTTCGGCAATAAACAAAAACCTAGATGGAACAACCAATTTTAAGCGATTATATAAATATTTTAGATTTCCTTCTAATCCAAGATGTGGTGAAGCTGGTTATGCGTCACACCCCATACCTCCCTTCCTCCTATAATGTACAGGTTTGTAATACCCAAACATGACATTACCAAGCTACAACTTCTTGGTTCATCTCACCTTCAATCCATCTTTCAACCTTTGATGGTGTCTTGCACCGCAAGCATTAGTCCATCATCAATAACAAAACCACTGAAGGAAGCATGGGGATAGAACATACTCTGGGTACGGGATTTCAGTTTCCTGGAGCAGTTCAACAGGTGTAAAACCAACAACCAAGTTGGCCGAGTCACGAAGGACACAGCTACCAAACCAGGAATGCATCAGGTGGTGAAGGAACCCAACAACGTGAGGGAGTGATCTAGTTGACTTCATACACCAACATATTCAAACTCCTCAAAAACACTTTGTTACAATTTCAATTGACCACAAAGTTCAGGGCTAACTGCAGTCAAAACGCCAAGGGTAAAAAGAGAGAAATCTGGATCAATAGTTACACAGAAAAAGAACCAATGATGTTCAGTTAGTGTACCTCTCATAAGAGTGAGAACAGTCCCCTTGTAGATGCCCCGAATGCCAGACGTTTTGTAGATCTGTTTAGCACAATCCAAAGGACCAGCATACTTGCTTTCGCCAGTAGTTGCCTGAATCTGAAAAATTGTACCAGTTACAAAAACAATGTTAAAAAATAAACAAGGAAAAAGTTAATCCCGAGGAAAACAGAGAGTAGGAAAGGTTGACTACAAGACATTAACTATCAGCCTCATGTTCTTTTAAAATAAATGGAGAATATTTTACCAATTATTTGGATACCTGGTTCATTACATTTCTTGGGCTCCCTGCATTGCCTGAGATGGTGAATGTGAACCGCACAGATCAAATGACCCCATGTTCAATTGCTGGTCTGAGTTGCCAATGGATCAACAGTTGGCCTCAATTTCACTTAGCTGGGGAGCAGCAAGTCAGCCAGAGTTCTGACTCCTAATCCCGATTGGGCAGTTCACATACTTATAGGTTGGAAGAGGACAAGATTGGTTTTGGCTATGCTGCTGTTCCTTTGCTCCTCTTTCCCACTGTTCTTTGACCAGGTTTCCATCCCAAACTGATTAAGACTATTCACAAGCTTGGTGCTGTGTTTAACCATAAATTGAGTTTCCAACCACACAATCACATCATCACTAAGATAGCCGATTTTCAACTCTGTAATGCTGCTTGATTCTGAGCCTGCTTCAACTCATCTGCTGCTGAAACTGTCATCCATGCCTTTATTACCCCTTGGCTTGACTATTCCAATACTCTCCCAACCAGCCTCCCATCTTCCACCCTACAGAAACCTGAGCTATTCAAAACTCTGCTGCCTAGATCTCAACACACTCCAAATCTTGTTCACTCATCACCTATGCTTGCTGCCCTTCAGTAGCTCCCAGTTCGACAATGCCTCAATTTTAGAATCCTCATCCAAATTCTTCCATGGTCTTGGGCCTCCCTATCTGCGTAGTCTCCTCCAGCGCTATAAGCCTTCTCAATCTCTGCCCTCTTCTAATTCTGGCCTCTTGTGCACCCCCAATTTTAATCGCTCCACCACTGGCAGCCACTCTTTCAGCTGCCTTGGTCCCAAGCTCTCAAATTCCCTCCCTAAAACTCTTTCTCAAGATGCTCCTTAAAACCTAGTTCTTTGATCAGACTTTCGAATATCTCCTTCTGTGACTCAATGTTTTTAATCGATACTTTTATCGTTTTATTAAGTGTCTTGGGATGTTTCAATACATTAAGTGTGGTAAATAAATGCAAGTTGCTGCTGTATCTCATGTTGTATTTCAAGATTTAAAAACTTTTGCTATTTTTTCTTAGCTTATCGCACCAGACCTAAATAAAAACCTAGTATTTCTCAACTTAGCTAATGCATCCATCCTGTCCATGCACTGTTCATAGAGGAGCAAAGGAAAGGGAAAGAGTTCTCATGACTGGGGCTTAACGAAGGAAGATCACATTTCAACCAACCACTTGAGAGTTATTTAAAATTAATTTTCCTATAATAAGATATGGGATAAATCATATTAGGCCACCATCATGGAGTGCTTCTTTAAGTACTAATCAATTCCTACCTGTAGGAGACATTTGATCCTCTCTCCTGGTGCCATGATCGCAGTGGTGAAAACCCCAGATAGCATCCCTGCAGCAAACAACTGTTGATACCTGCCCAGTAAAACAGATATGGAAGACCCAAAGTCACTCTGAATTGCTTAGGTTGGGATATCACTGAGAATTCCAAAAGATAAAGAGAGAGGGCATTCTCTTCCTTGGCGGCTCAGATGATAAAGACAGCGTGTATTCTGTGTTTGGTTAGCTGGTATCAACTTGGATGTCAGAAGGTGTGCTACAACTGGCCTCAGTGTCACGAAACATGTGTTAGGTAAGGATAGGATCGTGCTTGGCTGCGATTTCTGCCATGGCTGAACAGTCTGTTGATATTAAAGGTCTAGGCCTTCACGTGAAAAATAGTTATTTGGGTGAATTACACATCAGGCTTTTGCCCACTACGTATAGATTAGAAGGCTGGAGATGTTGTTTTCAGTTCCATTTCCAGTGAAATGAAAAACTAATAGTGTTTAGGCTGATCAGGAGATTCAGCAAAGGCCACAAACTGCCCTTGTGTGCTCAGCCTTAAGAGCTTAAGATATCTATGGACACATTTTGATCATTAAGTCGAGAAGCTAAGCTTCAGATAATGACTCTTCCAAGGACACTTGTGCAACATCCCTATAGGGGATGACAAAAAGAGGAAGACAAAAAAAGGCCTTGCTTAGTACAACCCAACCTGCCAACTGCCCTGAAGATGGGTCATATGGACTCGAAACTTTAACTCTTTCTCTCTCCACAGATGCTGTCAGACTTGCAAAGTCTTACCAGCATTTTCTGTTTTTATTTCAGATTTCCAGCGTCCGCAGTATTTTGATTTTATCCCTTATAAAAGGGCCTATGTTCCCTTTAACTGTCACCAGTTTAATGGCATGACTGACAGTTCAGTCAAGGCAAAGGCTCGGGGAGTGATTTATATTAAAAACAAAGTTCTTGCAGCTAACAGATGAGGTTATATAAGCAGGCTGAAAAAAATGTTTAGACGTGGGTGACTAGAATAGGCTCTTCAGAAATCAACAAGGCCTAATCAGATATTCCCCTTGAGCTTGAGAACTGTAATGTTTGAATTCTCTGGCAATTTCATCATAAATGTGCTCTTGAGTATTTAAAAACAAAAAACTGCGGATGCTGGAAATCCAAAACAAAAACAGAATTACCTGGAAAACTCAGCAGGTCTGGCAGCATCGGCGGAGAAGAAAAGAGTTGACGTTTCGAGTCCTCATGACCCTTCGACAGGGTTCTGTCGAAGGGTCATGAGGACTCGAAACGTCAATTCTTTTCTTCTCCGCCGATGCTGCCAGACCTGCTGAGTTTTTCCAGGTAATTCTGTTTTTGTTTTGCTCTTGAGTATATGTTTAATTCCCAGACCATGAAAGCCAACAAATGCCTTCCAACCATTATTGTCAGGAGTAACTCGAGATAATGGGTGCGCTTCTAGCAAGAAAACATTTTCAGGAGGGAAGAGGAGGAATAGTTTTGGGTTGGGGCTGGGAGGCAGGGTAAAGGGTGGGAGACAGAGAGGAAGATTTAAAAGAACTTGCTCAGTCCAACCCAGCCTGCTAAATGCTAACAGAAAAAAAGATGATTTGCCTGTTAATATCTGCAGGTAACATGTTCTATCTTACACTCTTATATGAAATGTTATGACTTGTATTGTCAGGAGTAATGTGCATTAAAAATTACATTTGCCTGCAAAACACTGTGTATTGTAGTTTCTTGGTTGCGCTGGGATGGCAGGTGGAGGGGTGGAACTGGTTCAAGGATCATCAAGGCCTCAGCGGCAGACATTTCTTTATAATCTTTCAGAAAGCTGTTTGCACACAGTCCACAGCAACAGTCCACTGCTGCTTAGCAACACAGGAGAACTGCAAAGTTTGCAAGCTTGCATTAGTGAGTGAATCCCGTGTGACCTCTCCCATTCTTTTTATCCTCAGTGAGCGCTTTCTCTGACTGCCGCAGTCTAATAACATATCCTGTTTAGCAAACTGTTCAATTGGTCATACAGTTCCCTTGTGAGCAGAGAGGAGGCTGGAGGCGCTCCAACATTTCCACACTCGGTCCAACCAAGACACACTTTTTAATTTAATTTATCCGGTGTTCTCCTACGTTCTTAAATAGTCTATTTTTTCCCAGGCTTTTTGACATGCTCCAGCAGCAAGGTCAGGGAGGTAACCTATTCCTAACTGTACTAAATGCCCAGTTGACTTGACTTGTTTAAGTAGTGAGCAAAAACCACACACTAAGTAATTCTGTCCTCAGCAGCTATGAGAAAACTCCAGTGTCCACTCATCTCTTCCTATTGTGCACAGGAAGATTCAGGAACACATAGGTACCAGCCATATCTTCTGATCACAAAACCCCCACTAAGTTATTCTTTATATTTCATCAATGCCTTATGACAGCACTGATTCTCAGAGTACTTTCAAAGCCATTTGGCAACTCTACAGTGGTTGATCTAAATGCCCATTGTTCACGTGAGGCTATTCAACTGACATGGGAATCACAACCAAGTCTGATCTCGATTTCACCTCACTTCCACAGGCATCATGAGTGATCAGGAACAGGAACCATAGTCAACAATAACCCTCCACAATAGGCAACCTTACAGGACAGTGGAGGGAAGACATTTGAAACGCGAGTGATGCACGAGGGGTCAGTTGGACCTCAATTGCTCAAAACCTGATTTGAAGTGTTAAGGTGTCTATACTCTTCATTATAAGCATCTTAAAAATAGACTGATGGGCACATGTATAAAGGTGGTGTCCTGGGAACGAAAACCCAAAGGTGAAGAAAGAAAGTGCACTCAAAAATAGCTTTACTTAAAAAAAAAACAATGACTTCATTCTCCTGCCCACCTAACTCTCTACATTTCTGTTGGGCAACATAACCTGTACCATACAGATTTCTGGATTTATCCAGGATTAGGTGTGGTGATCTTGACTCCTGACAGGTAGCAGGGCAGTGTGACTGGGATCCTGGCTTGCCGTGTTGGGGATCAAGGCCAGCATGTGATTCAGAATTTGAGAACAAATTGGAATCCTGGTAAATAACATGAAGCCTTTGTCTGCTGGAGCACACTGATTAATTGCGGGTGGACCTCTGAATCTACTGTATCGCTGTTTGTATCTTGCTGTTACCCCGCAGACAGTTTAACATTTTCCTAGTTTCATCTCCGGAATTCAATTTCTTCCAATTCTGTTAATTTGTTATATCCGGGATATCATTATTCCGTGCACCAAACAGGCCTTTGTCCATCACTTTTTTTAAAAAAAAAGCTGTCTTGCCCTCTAGCATCCTGCATAGCTGTTGCCTTCCAGGGAAGGTTATTATTGAAAAATTTTCCTGTTCCGGGATTTTGTAATACTTGTAGAAAGCAATAAAGAAAAGGGATTGTGCTTCAATCTCAAAAGGTTACTCACGTGAGGACATCATCGGGTTTCTTCTGCTGCAGTTTTTTACCCAAGCCAAAGCCAAAGAAACACACAGCAAACATAGGTGCAACACCAACAATTGGGGCAGCCATTCCCCTGTATAAACCTCGGATACCCTAAAGGAGCACAACAGAGGGTTCAATTTAAAGACTGCAGCAATTTCATTTGAAGCCAAAAAATTCCATAAGTCACTCAAAATAATTCTCTGACAATTTTCCTAAGAAGGATCTGCATATTGTCAAGACTTTGCTCACAATATATACAAGATGGTCACATTTTTATTTCAAGATTTAATATCATGTCATGCTCAAATCAGATAGGCAATATTGTGAACTTTCAGTCAATTATTTTAAAAACACAAACAAATTAAAATTGCTGCTGCATATCATGTGACCGTTGGCATTTAAGCTAGACAGTACCCAGTATCAAGTGAATACCTAATTAAATATAAAATCAAAATACTGTTGGAGCTCTGAATAAAAACTGAAAGTGCTGGAAAAGCTCAGCAGGTCTGGCAGCATCTGTGGTGAGAAAAACAGAGTTAACGTCGAGTTCAATATGACTCTGTGGACCTAATTAAATAAGGACATTCACAGCCATCTGGGGAATTTACACATTTCTTTGTTTAAGGATGCATCAACACAAAAGAACTATAGAATCTCCAGGCTGCCTGCCTCCTTGTTTCATGCTGGACAAAAGGGAAGGTCCCAATGCCATTTGTGGCAGACAGAAGTGAATGGGCACAATCAGCCTTCCATTGTAAAAACATGGTTTTCTCCATCCAAACTAGACTGGGTAAAACTCAAAAGTTGTTAAGCCACAACACAGGTTGTGAATTTATATGAACACCACCCCTTATTTGGAAAGGATGTTGAGTTTGTGAAAAATCACAGGGTAAGACAGCCATGTTTTCTTGGACTGCTTAATGGAACAAATAGAAGTTGTTTACGGAGAAAACCACCAAAACCATCAAGTCAGTCTGTGAATCAGGCTCGGAAAAAGCTGTGCGACATCAGGCAGCCAAAGTACAAAACCTATTCCAGTTAGAGTGCACCTGAAAACCAACCTCCTAGAAATTCAACCACAAGAAACCTCAATCTGCTGAGAATTCTTTGCTTTACAAAACCCTCACTTCAACTTTAAAGCATCAACTTCATGCAAGAAATCAGGTGTGCTACGTGGGAGACCGGAGCTCATAAATCAACCCACCGACACGTAAAATGATGCGGGAACCCCTGACGTCACCGTGTCCCATTTAACTCTTCAGGAAGGCGGGGACACAGCAAAATCAGCTGCAGGCCTACCGGCCTGTCAATGGCCAATTGAGGCCATTGACAGGATCATTAAAACAAGTAAAGGACCTGCCCGTCCAACCTTAAGGTTGGCGGGCAGGCCAGGAGCCCCGGTGGGGAATAGAAGAAACATCTACTGGCAGGATGAGGTTTCACGTAGCGATTTTAAAAGTTTCATAAAGTTTTAGTGTAAATTATGAACATGTCCCATCTTGTGTGACATTGTCAAAAAAAAATCCTTAACATGTCCCCCTCATGTGACATTGTCACATGAGGGGGACATGTTAAGGATTTTTATTTTCTATTTTTAATGTTTTTAGAACGGTCAGCGATCTCTCTGAGGCAGCACTTAGTCTCAGGGAGATGTGCGCTCTTTCGTGCGCATGCGTGAAAGAGCGCACTCTCTCATTTGGGGAATAACCCCCCCACCCACACAGGAAGCACAGAGCTTCCCCCCGGAGATCGGCTCCCCACCGACCGGAGATTGGGTTGGGCCTGCCCGCCAGGCAGAAAATTCTGCCCTATAAAAATGTTAGCTGATGCTTGTTGTACTTAATGAGAGTTTACATTTATAATATCAATGGAGTCATGTGCAGATTAAGCTGTTTTAATAGATTAGGTTTGGTGCTGAGCTCTTCATTTTCGTCATTTTTAGCAGTGCAAGATCATTCTTGATATACCCCAATGTGAAAGCTAGGTAAATGGAGTCGAGGTACAGATTCAGTTACTTTGTAGCCAATCACCAACATGCTTGAGGGGCTGAATGGCCTCCTCCTCTTGCTGAGTTTTTCACATTTCATGACAATCGATTTTTTCCTGAATGGTCAAGGGTCTATTTTCTCAATTTGATATTTTTTATTTTTCTTACTCGCCACTCATATTGTACAAAGCTTTTCTCCCCCACCAAACTGCTTGATAAAACTGCTGCTTCCTCAGTTGGCTCTTGTACTCTATGGATTCAGCACAAACATGTCATTCTCGCTGAGCAATGTTTAACCTCTCACCTACATTCCCGTCTTGTTTGCTTTCACTGTCTTGCACAAGACAGCAACAACAGCAGCAGAATATTTACATTGGTACACACAGGCCGGAAAGTTTAAAAGTTACAGCTCAAAAATTGGGGAGTCGATTCACTTTCAGAGTCTCCTTTTTTTAAAAACCCTCCCACCTTTTAAAAACAAAGATTCCTTGAGCATCAGCTTCTTAAAAAAAAAGAAATAATCCTTGCCATCAAATGTTTCCAATTTGAAAACTTAAAATTTTAGCCCATGTAAATCCAGCTCCTGTTTTCCTTCCTGAATCTGACTGGGTTTGGGGTTTTGTAGCTGAGAGGGTACAGGAACAGCCTTTTCCCAGATTTCTATCTGTGCTGGTCATTGACTAGGAGGCACATGGTACCAACTAGAGGACATTCCCAGCTTGAGGTCTCCCACCTCTTTAAAGCTCAAATCAGGAACTAAGCTAAAACATAAAAATCAGATCTGCATTCGACAATTGTTGTTTATTTAGTGCTCCCATCCTTAATCCAAAAAGCTTTGAGGGACAGCACTCGGAGACCTGGCATTGAACACACCATAGAAGCCATGCTAAGAAATGGTATTGATCAGCAATCATCTTATTGGGTTACAGGAATAGTGTACACTATGTTATTATTCTTTTATTATTGCTTTTGGGCTGTGAGCAACATTAATAAGTCTGCCTTCACTGCTTATCCCTATTTTCCCAAGGAAATCAAGAGTCAACCAGATAATGGACTAGCAAAGATCCCAGGTTCAAATATCACCATGGTACATTGCGCAAAGCAAATGGTTCACTCAAGTCCCTCAAGGAAGGATGCCCATCATCCCTCTGAAGTGATGCATTGCTGTTTGTGGAAGCTTGTTGTGCACAAACTGGCTACCACATTAGAACAGTGACTACACTTCATTAAGTTTCAAGTTTTTCCAGTTTTGATGAACGGACATCAACTTGATACCTTAACTCTGTTTCTCTCAACTGATGCTACATGACTTAAGTATTTCCAGAATTGTCAATTTGTATATGTGAAATTCTCTTACTTAACAAGTAGTACATGTGTGTTACCTCTCCAACTAGTGTCTTGTAGAAGCAGTCAAAGGTCCCTTTGAACTTGAGAGCTTGGCCAGGGAGAGGTCTTGGTTGTGTCTGCAATCGCACCTAAACAGGAAGCACAAGAAGAAATTGATTACCTTTCACTTCAGGAATACTTCAGGTAATCTTACAAAGTAGGTTATCAGCAGATCAGAAAAAGGGGCAGAAACACAAAAAGAATTCAAATTTGTTGCAGTAACTGCCTATAATCACTCCTTTTTGACTTTAGCCATATCTATCCAACTTGAAACACACACACACACACACACACACACACACACACACACACACACACACACACACACACACACACACGAGCAGAAGTAGGTCATTCAGCCCTTCAAACCTACTCTGCAAAGCAGATCCTCTATTTCAAGGCCATATTCCCGCTTTCTCTCCAGACCCTTTGATACCCCCAGCATAGACACTTTACAGCCTTCCGGACTGAATATTGAGTTCAACAACTTTAGATCTTGAACTCCCTCCTCCATCCCCACCCGCTTTCCGTTTCTTCCCCCTCCCTTTTGTTTTTTCCAATAATTTATATAGATTTTTCTTTTCCCACCTATTTCCATTATTTTTAAATCTATACCTTTTATGCCCTTTTAGTCTTATTTCACCCCACCCCACTAGAGCTATCTGTACCTTGCGTGTCCTGCCGTCCATTCTTAATTAGCACATTCTTTTAGATAATATCACCACCTTCAACACCTCTTTGTTCTTTTGTGACATCTTTTGATTATCTGCTCCTATCACTGCTTGCTTGTCCCTACAACCACCCACCCCACTTCTCTCCCCCAACCTTAAACCAGCTTATATTTCACCCCTCTCCTATTTTTACTTAGTTATGTTGAAGGGTCACGAGGACTCAAAACATCAACTTTGTTCTTCTCCGCCGATGCTGCCAGACCTGCTGTGTTTTTCCAGGTATTTATGTTTCTGTTTTGGATTTCCAGCATCCACAGTTTTTTGATTTTATACAAAAAATGATCGATTTCTTTCTTGAATATACTCAGTGACCCGGCATCCACAGCCTTCTGCGGTAGAGAATTCCACAGGTTTGACCAACCTTTGAGTGGTCATCTTCATTAGGCATAGTAAAAATGTTATGCGTTTACAATCAAATTGTTTTTATGAATTGCACGAGTTCGAGTTCTTGCAGTTCACAGAGTCTCTCCCTCAGGTTGGCATTGCCTTGGAGCACATCCAGCTATTGCCTGATGTGGGGGGGGGGGGGGGGGCAGCCCAGACCCCAAGACCCCAGACCCCAGACCCCAAGAACCCAGACCCCAAGACCCCAAGACCCCAGACCCCAGACCCCAAGAACCCAGACCCCAAGAACCCAGACCCCAAGAACCCAGACCCCAAGACTCCAGACCCCAAGACTCCAGACCCCAAGACTCCAGACCCCAAGACTCCAGACCCCAAGACTCCAGACCCCAAGACTCCAGACCCCAAGACTCCAGACCCCAAGACTCCAGACCCCAAGACTCCAGACCCCAGACCCCAAGACTCCAGACCCAGACCCAGACCCCAAGAACCCAGACCCAAGACCCCAAGAACCCAGACCCCAAGAACCCAAACCCAAGACCCCAGACCCAAGACCCCAAGAACCCAGACCCCAAGAACCCAGACCCCGAACCCAGACCCAAGACCCCAGACCCAAGACCCCAAGAACCCAGACCCCAAGAACCCAGACCCCAAGAACCCAGACCCAGACACAGACCCCAAGACCCAAGACTCCAAGACCCAGGCCCAAGATCCCAGGCCCCAGGCCCAGGACCTCCTGCCAAGCCCGCACTCAGGTCCATCCCGTTCCTCACCTTGATGGTATCCAGCGGGTGCCCGGCGAACACCAGGCACATCCCGCCGAAGCCGCCAGCGAAGAAATTCTTGACGGGGTTGACAGCCCGCTGCCGCGGCGCGGCCTCCTTCTCCGCCGACATTTTCCCCACCTGACGCCACGGCGGCCAAAAGGCACAAGGAAAGCGGGCGGGAGCAGCCGGTCACCGAGCTCCGGCCTCTAGCCTTCCAACCAGCGCCCCGGACACCTTTAGCGAGCACACCAGCCGCTCAGCCACAGCAGCGGTGCAGCCACCAAATACCGCCCCCGAGTGACGTACCCCAGAGCTGAGCAAATTGTTCAATGATGCTTGGCTTCTTTTTCCCTCTTGTAATTGATCCATACAGATTTCTCCAGATAAACAAAATTGCACCTGCCTCTTAAATTTAAGGAGGCATAACTACTTAAAGGGTTTTAAAAAAAAAATAAAGTACCCTGGTTATGTGGCCTTGATATCTCAGCAATTGCCCAAATGCATTGGTCAGCTTTGGAACAATTCATAATGAATGGCTTCATTAGATCTTTTTGTGCATTTCACATTATTTTAATGGCTTGGCGATCCAAAATAAACTTTGATTTGAAGATTTGAATTGTAGATATAACTATACTTCTGCTCTAAACAGAAAATGCATTTGTCGAGCTGTTTTTGCTACATTGACAAGCATCACTTCTCATGGAACCACAATATGGTTGAGGGGAAAAGGGTTATTGGTAAGGGTTAACAATTTTACCTAGTGTGCCAATATTGAGCTATGCGATGAAACAAAGGTCAGGCTTATCATCAGGCAACTTCTTATCGACTACATGGCAGTGTAAACAGACGAAAGCTACAGAGAAGACCTTTGAGATCTCCAACATCAAATATCATAACGGGCAGATAGAGTACTGTAACAACAATTTAAAGAACAAAGTAGCTACAGTTAATCCGATTTGCAAGTTAGGCAAAAGTCTCTTGGTTGGATCAGTCATGTACTAAGAGTACAAGACCCCAGATACCAAGCACTGAAACAGCTGAATAGAAAGATATAGAGCAGTGGTTCTTAAACTTTTTTAGTTTAAAAACCTCTTCAAATGGACTATGAAATTTGGCCCCCAATCTAAATTATGCTATTTTATTACTCATTATACCTGGATGAACTTGTTTTTTAACGCTGTTCAAGTTATTGAAAAAACGTTTTCTATCTTGAACAAATCTGAACTCACCTGGCGCCCACCACTATCCTTGTTTGCTGCAAGCCTACCTGGCGACCTTTCTGCCATTCTCAGCATTACTCCATATCCACCCTCCTTTGAGTTAAGATAGCCAGCCCACTCTCTGCTGCGCATATAGTGATCACACTGTGTTCCCACTAAGCTTGCCTCTGCCCAAATAGGTAGAAGGGAAATGGTTGTGTAATGGTAATCCAGGGACATGGGTTCAAATCCCACCATGGCAGCTGGTGGAATTTGAGTTCAGCTAAATCTGGAATCATAAAGCTGGTCTAACTATCACTGATGTAATTAAAAACCTATTTGATTCACTAATGTCACTTAGGGGAAAAAAAATTGCCATCTAGCCTACATATGATTCCAGACCCACAGCAATGTTATTCTTAACTGTTCTCTAAAGTGGCCTGGATGAGAAACTCTGACATTGAAACAAAATAAACCACTACAAAGTAGGATGTCATAGAAGCTAGCATCACAGTGAGTGGAGTGGAAGAGGTCAGTTCTGGCCTAATGTGTATAGTTACAAAGACTCCCCTGATGACATTAAGCTAACTCAAGTGGGAAAGTCCCAAGTTCATTTAGCTCAGCTCTGGACAACAAAGTGCTGGCTGGGTAACTCGTAGAAATTGGCAGCTCACAATGAATGAAAGCCTGAGTAAAAGACACATGACAATTTGTAGTTAGACTGAAAAAGCAGTTGGACATGGGCTTAAGAGTTCAGATATAGTATGGCCAACATTGCATCATTTGTACACATATGAAGGCCCAAAGGGGAAATTCAAGTCCTAAAGGCAGAAGGTTTTACCTTCCAGGATAGTCTGAAGACTTGCCCAGAATTTCATCATTTTATTTTGTGCATTTTCCAGTGTTTTGAAATCCATAATAGTTTAATGTGGAGGTCTTGTGGTTCAGTGGTAGTGTCCCTGCCTCTGCCTCTGGGCCAGAAGTTCTGGGTTCAAGTCCCACTTCAGGACTTGATGGCCAAGGAAGCTTGATTCACAACGTGGCCAAACAGGTTGAAGATCAACATGTAAATCCTTCCAATAATGGCAGGCAGTTAAAAGAGGGAGAGGTTCCAAGTCAGCCATGTGATGGAAAGGAAATTGGAGCCCCTACCTCTGGAATACAACATGATATGTAAAAGTGCATGTTGCCACAGCAACTTGGATCCACTTTGGTAAAAAGTGGTGAGCAGAAAGAAATGCCAGAATTTGCATTTGAGGATGGAGAGATGGGGGAAGCTAGAAACTGCACAGTAGGGGAGAAAAGAAGAGTGGATGAGTGGAGAAGAGAGGTTAGAGACGTTGTGAGAAATTTGGAGCTGCATTTTGTGGGAAGGGTAGGAATGTTGACAGCATCATTTTGTGAAAGTGTCTGATTCGTTTGCTGAAAACCAAAATATCTTTTTTAAGATTAACCATTTATGAATTGTGAAGTATAAGAGACTTTAAAATTAATCAGTCTGCACCAATTGTAATGCAAAACTGAAAAACTTTTCATGAGGGCATACTTTTTTATTTGCAAAAATATACCTTATTCATAAAATATCTGAAAGAACATTACAAAACATTTCAAAATGGGCATCACAAAAAGTGCAATAACATTCACGTTTTCTACATAGTTCATGTCGCACCCTGCGATGCTTCAATGCAATCAAGAAACATTACAGACATTTCAAAATGGTCATAACAGACAGTGCAATGGTATTTAAGTTGTCTACATAGATCATGTTGCACTCTGAGGTGCTTCAATATAATTGTGATACATGTAATAGTCACTGCATACATTCAATGTGAGTGATACAGTCTGAGGGGTCTATACAATTCCCAGCCCCTCGGTGCACTATGGCTGAAAGGTCTTAGACAGCGACCTTTCCCCATTGTGCCTTTGCGGCATCTGCCCCAAGCTTTAGTGTGTCCCTCAGCACATAGTACTGGACCTTGGAATGTCCCAGTCTACTATACTTGGTTGGGGACAACTCTTTGCACTGGAAGGCCAACAAATTTCGGGCAGACCAAAGAGCGTCTTTCACTGAGTTGATGATCCTCCAACTGCAGTTGATATTTGTCTCAGTGTGTGTCCCTGGGAACAGCCCGTAGAGCATAGAGTCCTGTGTCACAGAACTGCTCGGGATGAACCTTGACAAAAACCACTGCATCTCTCTCCAGACCTTCTTTGCAAAGGCACATTCCACAAAGAGGTGAACAATGGTTTCTTCCCTAACACAGCCACCTTGAGGGCAACATGCGGAGGGGATGGGACTCCTGGCGTGTAGGAAGGATCTGATGGGGAGGGCCTTTCACACCACCAGCCAAGCTATGTCTTGGTGCTTGTTGGAAAGTTCTGGCGATGAGGCGTTATGCCAAATTACTTTGACAGTCTGCTCAGGGGACCATCCGACAGAATCCACTATCTCTTTTTACTGCAGGGCATTACATGCCGACCACTGCCTGATTGACTTGTGGTTAAAGGTGTTTCTCTGCATAAATTTTTCCACGAGGGACGGTGGTACGGCACGGTCCAACTGCTTGGAGCGTTCCGCGGCAGCCAGACCCGCCCTTCGCAACATCGTGGACAGGTAGAACCTCAGCATGTAGTGACACATGGTGTTTGCGTACCGAGGGTCTATGCACAGCTTGATGCACACAAAGGTGGCCATCAGGGTGAGGGCGATGTTGGGCATGTCTTTTCCCCCTTTATCTAGAGGCTTGTACATCGCGTCCCTGTGAACACGATCCATTTTTGACCTCCAGATAAAGTAGAAGATGGCTTGGGTGATTGATACTGCGCAGGAATGAGGAATGGACCAGACCTGTGCCAAGTACAGCAACACCGAGAGTGCCTCACACCTGATGACCAGGTTCTTACCCGCAATGGAGAGGGAGCATCACGCCCAGTTTGCTTTTCATCATAGCCACTCACTCCTTCCAGACTACCCCCTCCCGCCCCTCCACCCGGGGTTTGGAGAGAGATGGATACTCCCCACACCACCAGTGCTGGGCCAATGGTCATCATCAGTCTGGATCTCACTAATTGATGGTGAGCACATCACTCTGGGTTTCATGACTCAGTATTGTCTGCAGGTCACTCAGTTCCTTCTTCAGCCCAGAGAGAGCTGACAGCACGATGGTCTCAGGGCGTAGTTCTCCCGAAGATTCCACATTGAAATAAAACCTTTCTGGGTTTGCCATTCGGGTCATACAGAGCCTGAATCTCCTCAAAGTCAAGTTCAGAGTAGTCACTTTTGGGGCTTTCACCGGCATGCCGTAGGTGATCTAGCTGACACGGGGCTGACAGACGAGAATGTGAAGTTCATCAAGGAGAATACAGAGTTATCAATGGCAAATGCTTTACGCCGAGTTCGCATGACAGAAGTGGCAACTTTGGCCATTAGCTGGGTTCGGATTATTGCAAATTCCTCAGAACTCCATGATGAATTCATTGCACATAGAAATGGATTAAGTCCTCTACTGAGGGATGACGTTGTGGATAAGATGCAGTATTCAAGGGACTGTACGTGTGATGAGTTCTGCCCGGAATGCTCCCGGAGTGGAGTTGACACTCGATGTGAAGTGTAATGAAGATCAGACTCGACTCGTCACCTCATGGGATCTACCGTCTAAAAATTCCTGGGTTATCCCTGTCATTTCTTGTGGCCGAGACAATGATCCAGATGATTATGTGGAGTAGGATGACATCCTAATTATGAAGTTACGAAAGGGGCAGGAGCTGAGGCTGTGAGCATACGCCAAGCAGGGTTTCGGGAAGGAACATGCCAAATGGAACCCAACAGCAGGGGTGTCCTTCAAATAGGACCCTGAAGACGCACTGAGGCACATGGTGTATCCTTTGGGAATGTTTCATTTTTGCAAAAGTATACTTTATTCATAAAATATCTGAGAGAACATTACGAAACATTTCAAAATGGCCGTCATAAAATGGTCAGACACTTCCCCATCTTCAAAATGCAAAGCTAGTTGTAGAGTGGCAGCATTCGGAAGAACTCCTTCAGCTACTCATTTTAAGTTACAATACGGCCTGAAATGATTGGCTTATCGTTAAGGCTTATCTGCTATTCAGCAATTTTTTTAAATAAAGAAAATTAATTAAAACGCTTTTTTTCTCCAGTTGGATGACAGAATTAGGGTTGGCATGATGCATCGTGTAATTCAGCAGCCTATCAACATTGACTGCCTCGATCCCCATAGAAAGAATTACTATTTGACTGGAGTACTGAGAGCCACTGGTGTCTGTGGGACTGTTTCCTATGAGGAGACAAGGTGTCCATAAAAGATGGAGGAGAAATGAAAGGGGGATAAAGGTGCAGTTTTATTGTCACTTTTATTTTGCTGCGGCTACACTGTGCCTTGCATTGTCATTGTAAATGCAAACTATGCAAAATTAACATGTGCGACTTCATAGTTAGGTTCAGACTCAATTCTGCGGGAAAGTGGTGCAAGACTTCATGAAGGAGGGCATATCATGGAATTAACGGCAGGTAGAGTTTAACAGCTGCGTGGTGTCAAACTAGGTTTAAAGATGCTGGGATTCTTCCAGTAGACATATTGAGAGTTCTAAGAATGTCAAGAAAGGTGGGATTCATATATCGGCATGCAATTACAGATCCCTCTTCATCACTTGGTCCAGGTAGTACCTGCTGAAACCAATAATGTACACTTTTGGCCTTCTTACTTTAGAAGGGATATAGGTGCATTAGAAGCAGTTCAGAGAAGGCTGATTCCTGGGATGAAGGGGTTATCTTATGGGGAAAGGGTGAGCAGGTTGGGCCTATACCTGTTGAAATTTAGAAGAATGAGAGATGATTTTATTGAAAGATATAAGATTCTGAGGGAACTTGACAAGGTGGATGCTGAGAGGATGTTTCCCCTCATGGGGGAATTTAGAACTAGGGGACACAGTTACAAAATAAGGGTCTCCAATTTAAGATGGAGATGAGGTGGAATTTCTTCTCACAGATGGTTGTTAGAGTTCGAAACTCTCTTCCCCAATGAGTAGTGGAGGCTGGGTCATTGAAAATATTCAAGGCTGAGTTAGACAGATTTTTGATTGACAAGGGAGTCAAGGGTGATGTGAGGCAGGAAAGTGGAGTGAATGTCAGCCATGATCTTAATGAATGGTGGGGCAAACTCAATGGGCCAAATGGCCTACACCTGCTCCCATTTCCTATGTTCTTATGTAGCATGAAGAGAAATGACAATGTCCCAAGTACGCTTTTCATAGTTGTTCCAAAAAATGAACTTCCTTAAATCCAAACTCTTATGAAACAGTTCTACAATCCTTTAATTTTCATTTGCGATAACAATAAAGCACAACATGTTAATTTATTATTACTATTATATATGAATCTGTGATTTTTCATTTATTTTTTGGGATCACATTCTTCAATACTGACTGCTTACGATTAGAACCACCACCACACTGAAGGCCTGAATAAATCAAATTCCATTTTTAATTTTATGAGTTACAGAATTTTGACCCGTTATTAGTAGTTGCATTCCATAATTGTGGGTAGAATAGTCTGTGCCCACTGGCGTCAGGCGTGTTCAGTGCTGCGAGAGGACAATATGGTGAGAAGGCCAAAAATTGGTTTCACGGCATCGTGAAATCAGTTTGCGATTGTTCGCTCAGCACATTGATAGCAGGCTACGTTTCCCGTCATCGGATGTTGGGAACCTCATTGTAATCAGCAAATCATTCTAAGGCTAGCCCTCCAGACTCACACTCCCCCGCTAGATTGTCCGCCCGTATTACACAACAGCATATATAAGGCGTGCGCTTGGCGGGCTGCACTTTGAGGGGAACTCGGAGGTGAGTGGACAGTAAAGTTGTGGATCGTTCACGAGGATTGCCTGTTGGACTTCAAGGTTGAGGCGACTTTGGTCTGGGTGGGGAGAAGGCTGCCCTGCGTGTGCGGGGTGGAGCAGAGTGATGGATGGGCAAGGGAAGCAGCCACACAATAAGGACACTTTATATAAAGTGACCATTCCTCCACAGATGAGACAGTTCAGGTGCAGCCACATTGATATGACTGGAGCAGGGCCCCTAGATATCTGCCTACCCACGCAATGCAGAGGCATCAAAGTGTCACCAAGTGCTCCAGAGCTTTTCACTCCTCAGGCGCAAACTGCAAACTAATGAGCATTTTAGTGGACTGCTGACCAGTTGGACAACTGGGCACGTTGTGCAATCTAGGATAAAAATACTGCGGATGCTGGAAATCTGAAGCAAAAACAGAAAATGTTGAAAAAACTCAGCTGGTCTAACAGCCTCTGTGGAGAGAAAGACAGAGTTAACGTTTCGAGTCCATATGATGCTTCTTCAGAGCTAAAGAGAAGTACAATCTGTACCAATCTGCGCTGTACAAGTCTACACTGTACAATCTCCTTGCTAAAGCTGGCCATGGAGCAGTCACTGGTGGAGATGCTCCCAGCCTCTTGCAATGTCATCACCCGGTTTGGACCAGCCTCCCCCATGGTTCAAGCTAACAGTGCAGACTTGCAGCACAGGTTAGGAGAACGCCTGCACCTGAGCATGCAGTCCAGTGGCCAAAGCTGCTATCAATCGGTCAGGTGAAATGGGTCGGAGGTAGGTGCGATTTCGGGCAGCCATGCAGCGCACTAATATCTGGCCATCCAAATGGTGGCCAGCACTCTCCAACATAGGGGCCTTCAGACTAAACCCAGGGAGGTTCTTAGTACACCCAAGCTAACCCACTATAGATGCTGCCTTTAATGACTGAGAACCTGTGTCACCAAAGACTGCACATGCCCAGGGAACCGGTTGGTCACATCTGCCAGCTACTGCAGGATTTGGTGCCATGTGGACATGGAAGGCATTCACTGTCTGTGGCAGTGAAAGTAACAGAAGTGCTCAATTTCTATGCCAGTGGCTTCTTTCAGGACTCCACAGGTGACCCCTGTGGGTTATCACAAGCCTCCACCCACAAATGTATCCATGAGGTCAAGGATGCCATTGTTGTGAGGGCGCACAGCTTTGTGCATTTCACCCGGGAATAGGACAGCCAGGGTGCATTTGCCCAGATCTCAGGTTTCCCACAGGTGCAGGGTGCCATCAACTGGACTCACATGGCCTTCAGGTCTCTGTCGCAACACACGGTCAACTATGTCAACTGCAGGGGCTTCTATTTGCTGAATGTGCAGCTGCTGTATGACCCCCACAAATGCAACCTGCAAGTCTGCGCATGGTTTCCAGGGAGATTGCACCACTCCTACATTCTCAGTCGGTCACAGATCCCTGACACCTTCCAGGGTCCACAGAAGCTGCAGGAATGGTTCCTCAGGGACAAGGGCTACCCACAGAGGACGTGACTGATGACACCCATGCGGCAGCCTCAGACTGCAGCAGAGCGAGGGTATAATAAGGTTCATGCTGCAGCTCACAACTTGGTGGAGCAAAACATCAGGATGTTGAAAATGAGGTTCCGGTGCCTGGACCGGTCTGATGGAGCCCAGCAATATAGTCCACAGAGGGTCTCACACATCACTGTCACCTGCTGTGCCCTTTACAACCTGGCGCTGCAATGGAGAGAGGAGCTGGAGGTCTTCACCAGTGTGGAGGTCATCGATGGGATGGAGGTCCTCAAAGGCGACGATGACACGGATGAAGCCTTCGCACTGGCGAGATGAGGCAGGTGGACTTGTGAGGCCCTCATAGCTGCTAGATTTGTGGAGGATGATGATGACATGCAGTGAGGTGATACCATAGATCCTCACATTGCATCATGAACGTTTTGACTGCAGTCTGGCTTATGGAAGTGCACATACCGTCTGTGATAAGGCTCCTGTCATGGAGACGTAGTGGAGGCCCTAAAAGTTGCTCCATTGCAGGAGGATGTGGCGACATGCAGTGATTACACACCATAGATCTTCACATAGCCTCTGAGAGTGTCTGACTCCTGTCTGGCCGAAGACAGTTCGCTTGGGCTCTGTGATTAGGGTCATATCATAGAGATGTAGCCATGAAACTTTAAAAGCATCTTATCCTTTGTCTGTCTTTGGCACCTGAGCCCTTCAGGAGTACAGTGTCACTGGTTACAGATGCTGAAGAGATGGGGGCCATTCCCACCTTAAAGGTGCTGAGAGTACAGAGAGAGTGAGAGATCTCTGTGGCACGTGCCCACAACATTCTGGCAGCAATGACAAGCACTGTTGAGGTGCAGGCAGTAGTAATGTGTCCAGGGAGTGTGAGGCCAGACCATGAAATCTGCACAAAGCACAGGGAAGAGGCCCTGGACTGAGACACCTGCCTTTATCTTGTACAGAAAGATTTCATATCTGAATGACAGGAACACT
Organism: Carcharodon carcharias; assembly: GCF_017639515.1. NCBI lineage: Eukaryota > Metazoa > Chordata > Chondrichthyes > Lamniformes > Lamnidae > Carcharodon > Carcharodon carcharias. The sequence continues at coordinate 13,904,498 of NC_054473.1, forward strand.
GCTCATCAGAGGCAGGGAGAGGTTCTTGGGAATTTATTGACAATAGTGAACAGTACCTACAAGTGATGAACACTTGTGCCTGGGCTGTTCTTTCTGATTGGGCTCAGGTGTAGCTTGTTCCTACCTGAGTGGGAGCTGTTGCTGTGCGCTGGCTGTGCCTGCTGCTACCGGGAGAGGTACACCCTGTTGCTACTGGGAGAGGTACACCTTGTTGCTACCGGGAGAGGTACACCCTGTTGCTACCGGGAGAGGTACACCCTCGTGCTACTGGGAGAGGTACACCCTGCTGTTACTGGGAGAGGTACACCATGTTGCTACTGGGAGAGGTACACCATGTTGCAACTGGGAGAGGTACACCCTGCTGCTACTATTGCCTTTTCCAACATATTCCTCTGGACTTTTACAAGCTGCTCTGGTTTTGCTGCTGTCCAAGGGACACTAGAAGCTGACTGCTGGTATTGTTGCTGGGGCTTCAGGGGTCTGGAGCTGGCAAGGCCTGAGGTTTGAAGAATTGGAGGAGAAAGAGAGGAGGGGTTGCAAGACAGAGAGGCCAGGAGGCAAGGACTTTTTTTCCATTACATCTGTGGTGGGTGTCTTGACTTTTGTTTGTTGGGGGCTGTGAGGACTGTTTTGCTTTGTAGGGGGAGGAAGAAGACTCGGGGAGAATGGCTGTGTGCATGTGTCCATTTAACATCTTGCCCCCCGCCCCCCCCACTTCTTGCCATGCCCGTGTCCAAGTCCAGGGAGCAGGTGCTGCCTGGTGAACAGGGATGGACCTGACTTCCATGTGCCAGGCTGCCTGGCGAAGACATCGCTCTCCCCCTATGGGAAAAACCTATGGCCTCCACCACCCTGCTCCACTCCACCCAGCGACACTCACCCGCCCTGCACCCACCATTACTCTTTCCCCTTCTGTGCCTGCCTGTCCATTTTCCCGCTTTGTCTCCTCCCCTTCTGTCTTTACACACCATCCCCCTCTCCCCCTTTCTAAACGCTGCTGCTACCATCGACAAAGCTCGGGGTGGGTGTGGTTCATCCCCCAACGGCTGCTGCGGGGGTCACCGGTAGCTGGGCCCTCCAGGGCAGCTGTGGAGGTGGCGCTATCAGCAGTGGCAGGGCCGCCAAGAAGACCCTAGGTGGGAATGGCTGCTTCTGTGGCCTCCGCTATCCCTGTGGCCCCATCACCATTCTGCCTCCTGACCAGGGCCATGGGGGTAAAGAGCTACATCACCCCGAGGTGACTGTAGGAACACACGTGAAGGCTTTGGCCGGGGTTGTTGGCCTCTTGGCCATTGTTGCGGCCTCGTGAATGCACGTACGGGGAGGCGGAGTTCTTCCTGAGGTCCGAGCGGGCAGTGCACCTGGGCCCTGGCCAAGGGGCTCACCGTAGGCGGGACCTAGCTGGCGGTGGATCCACTTGATGCCACCGCAGAGAGGTTTGTTTTATCCAATGTCCCGCCCTTCGTTCCCAGTGAGCTCCTCCTCCCCCAACTTCACCAACCAGGGGAGGTCAGGATCAGAGTGGTGCTGATCCCGCTCGCCCTCAGGGATCCCAGACTCCGCTGTGCGTACTCCTTCCGGTGCTAGGTCTTCGTCCTTTGGACCGGAATGCTAAGAGGAGGGTCCACCCGTTTCTCGCTGGGCTCCTGAAGGAGAGTCCTCTCATTGCACTAGGCATGGTGATGGTAGCGGATACTTCTGACAATGAAGACTGCCATAGCCAGCCTCAACACTCATGGCAGCAGGGACGCACAGTGCAGGTTCCAGAACTTCTCGGTCCTCAGGGATGGGAAGTATGCGGTGTGCTTCCTGCAGGAAACCCATACCGTTCCAGGAGACAAAGCTACATGGCTTCTGGAGTGGCGGGGGGGGGGGGTGGGGGGGTTCTACATGAGTCACCTGGCCTCCAATTCCGGCGGGGTGGCTATCTTGTTGGCCCCACATTTTCAGCCGGAGATCGTGGGGGTCAAGGAGCCGGTGCCAGGCCGGTTGCTGCACCTTACTGTGCGCCTGGGGGGGGGGCGGTGCTTCACTTTGTGAATGTGGATGCTCCACTGGGTGCGCAGCAGCAAGCAAGCTTCTTTGAGGAAGTGTCCGCTAATCTCGGCTCCAGGTGAGTGAATTGTCCTTGTGAGGGGCTTTCAACTGTATCCTCAGGGCCAGGGACCGTCATGGTGCCCAGCACCGCTCGCTAGGTGTGAGTAAGTTAAGGGACCTGGTCGGGTCCTTTGACTTGGTGGACATCTGGCGACATCTCCATCCCGATTCCAGCGTTTTCACCTTTGTGTCACCTGGAGTCAGAGTGTCCAGACATGACCACCTCCACCTTTCCAAGGCGTTCGTGTCCTGCGTTCCGCCGGCTCCTGTGCAGCAAATGCTGTGCACGGACCACCGTCTGGTGTGGGCGGAGCTCGCTCCGTTCTGCGCTCGGACGGGGTCCGCGTACTGGCACTTTAACAACCCGCTGCTGGAGGACGAGCGGTTCCTGGACTCGTTCCGTCGTGTCTGGGCTGGCTGGAGAAGGAAGTGGGGAGGCTTCCCCTCCTTGAGGCTATGGTGGGACGTGGGCAAGGCTCACGTCCACCGTTTCTGTCAGGAGCACGCAAGGGTGTCGACAAAGAGGCGGAAATCCAGGGTCGAGGAGTTGGAGAAGGAGGTGTTCGACCTGGAGGCCCGTATCCGTCAGCCCGACGCGGACCCGGCCCTGCGGTCGGTGTACAAAGAGAAGAAGGGCGCGCTGTGGGACCTGCAACTTGTTGGGATCCGCGGCGTGTAAGTGAGGTCGCGGATCCGGTTGCTCTGGGACCTGGACTGCAGCTCCCCCTCCTTCTACTCGCTGGAAAAAAGGCACAGGGTTCATCAGCAGCTCCTTATGCTGCTGGCCGACAACGGATCCCTTGTCCTGTATCCGGAGGGCATCAGGGCCATTGTCCGAGACTATTACACTGCCCTGTTCTCTCCGGATCCGTCCAGCGAGGATGCTCGCAGAGTTTTGTGGGAGGACCTGCCGCAGGTCGGCCCGGAGGGCGCCGGAAAGCTTGACTCCCCTATAAGTCTGGGGGAGCTGACCGGCGCACTCAGCAGCCTCTCCAGGGGCAAGTCCCCGGGGCTGGACGGGCTGACCGTGGAGTTCTTCAGGGCGTTCTAGGACGTCCTGGGGAATGAATACTTGAGGGTCCTGGGGTAGACTATCACGACTGGGGAGATGCCCCTCTCGTGGCGCAGGGTGGTCATTGCCCTGCTGCCTAAGAAGGGGGATCTCCACCACCTCAAAAACTGGTGCCCGGTCTCCCTCCTCAGCACAGATTACAAGATCTTTGCCAGGGCCATGTCTTCTTGCCTTGGCACCGTGCTGGACCACATGATCCACCCTGACCAGTCCTATATTGTCCCGGGCCGCACCATATTTGATAACATCCATTTGGTCCGGGATGCCTTCCACTTTTCCCAGAGGTCTAGCCTGTCGAGTGCATTACTGTCTCTTGACCAGGAGAAGGTGTTCGACAGGGTGGATCACGAATATTTATTCCGGACTCTGTGAGCTTTCGGGTTTGGGATGCATTTCTGCACGCTGCCGGAGAGTGTCCAGTTAAGGTTAATGGGTCGCTCTTCACTTTGGGAGAGGAGTGTGTCAGGCCTGCCCCCTGTCTGGCCAATTGTATTCTATTTGCGTGGAGCGTTTCCTGCGCCTCTTGTGGTGGAGGTTGTCGGGATTGGTTCTGCGTGGGCCGAGCATCAGGGTGGTCCTCTTGGCTTATGCCATTGACATGCTCCTCTTGTTCACCCTGGCTGACCTGCGGAAGTTGTGCGAGTGCCAGCGGGTTTACTCTGCCGCGTCCTCTGCCAGGATCAACTGGGGCAAGTGTGCTGGACTCCTCGGTCAGTGGCAGATGGATCCCCTGCTCGAGGAGCTCAGGCCTTTCACCTGGACCAGGACCAGCCTCCTCTACCTGGGGGTCCACCTCTGACCTGTTAAGGAATTCTGGCTGGCGAACTGGCAGGAGCTGGAGGCTAAAGTCACCACGCGCCTGCGGCGCTGGACAGGACTGCTCCGAGTGCGGTCCTACCAGGTCGACTGCTGGTCATAAACCAGCTGATTGCCGCCATGTTGTGGTACCGGCTGGCCACCTTGACCCCCTCCCTCGAATTTTGTCACAAAGATCCAGGGAATGCTCGTCGATTTCTTCTGGGACAAAAGGGTTGCTGCTGAGGTTCTGAGTCTCCCGCTTAGGGAGGGCAGTCAGGCGCTGGTGTGCCTACGCACCCAGGTGGCGACCATCCGCTTTCAGACCTTGCAGCGATACCTTTACGTCGAGCCCCCTCCGAGATGGTTGCCCTGGCGATGCATTTCTTCCACCAGGTGCACGGCCTGAATTATGACATGTAGCTCCTGTTTGTAGACCTGAGGAGCCTTCGTGGCTCCTTGTAGGCATTGCCTGTCTTTTACCAGGACCTGATCAAAGTCTGGAACATGGTCGCCTCGTGACGCAGCTCTCCCCCTGTTGGGAGTAACGGCTATCGTCAGAGAGCCGCTGCTCAGGAATCTGCACCTCCGGCCTTTTCAGTGGCTGGCAGAGAGTAGGGCATTGGCTGTCGGGGTGACCAGGATTGGGGACATGCTGGGTGGCGGAGGAGTAGGCTGGATGCTAACACAGGAGTTGGTTCATCGTGCATCCGTGGACGTCTGGCTCACGGCCAGTGCCATTGATGACCATAGAACGGTTGTGCTCGGCCCCGACGTCATTCTGGGTCTCGAGGTGGCGCAGGTGAGCGGTGGTCTTCCGTCCGAGCGCACCCCTGTTCGGACAGAATTCTGCATTGGACTCTAAGCCCCGAGCCCTCCCTCGGGAGCCGGTGCCATGCAACCTGAGTCGCCTCGCGGAAATGCCCTCTGTGGCCTTTAGCGCGGCGTGGAGGGGTTTCCTGTACGGACTGCTGCTGCACACCCTTCACTTCCTTGCCATCGCCTGCCCTCTGGACACGCCCTGGAGTGCCTTGTTGCCATCCGGCAGCGGAGATCCCCAGTGGTGGGGGGGGGGCCTTTACGGAGGTGCCCTCCCCTTTTCCATCAGGGACCTGGGGTGGAAGGTGTTGCACGCAGCAGTCCTGTACAACCGCAGGATGTGTCGGTTCATTGACTCCCGAGATGCCTGCATCTTTTGCGGCCTTGCGGAGCCCCTACGTTGGCTATTGCAGTTGCACCCACTTTTTAGTTCCTTGGGAAAACCTTTTCCTGTTGTTTTGTTTGCACTTAAGCCCCCGCTCCTGATCTATGGGCACCCAGTGCTGGGGGTGGGGGGGGATTGCCGGGAGGGAGGAGGACCTCCTTGTGAACCTGCTCCTGGGCCTGGCCACATTGACCATTAACAGTTCCAGGCAGTAGGTGATCGAGGGGGTCGTCCAACCCAACTCTCTACCCCTCTTCACAGCCAGGAGAGGGAACACGCGGTGTCTGCTGGCACCGTCGAGGTCTTCCATGCACGGTGGGCACCACGGGGACTGGGGTGTTTTATTGACCTCTTTAATCACATTTTGATTTAATGTTGGTAAATTTCGTTTGCATTTTATCTTTTGTTTTTGCAGTTTCCCTTTAAGGGGCTGCCTTTTACTTTGTCCCTTGATTTGTTAATTTAGTTTTATTTGTTTTGTAACAAAAGAGTTACACCTTCTTAACCTTCCTAACCCTGTGTCTTTGTGCTCCCTGGACATCCACACCTCCCCATTGGGTGCCCAAGCGGGTACTTGTTGAGGAGAAGGGGTAGCTGCAGTGAGATTGAGCTGCTCTGTACCCCTCTCGTGGAGGCCAACTATGGCGTCAGCGATGGAGTTCAGCCCGCGCAGCAGTGCAGGATCAATGTCCTGGGCCAAGGTCTTCATGGTGGCCACCATCTTACCAGTGTTGACAGTGCATTGCAATGCCGGCACTATCACTTCGTCCTGAAGGCAGATGGACTCCTCCATCGTGCCTTGCAATCTGAGGAGTGCAGTCGACATCCCTTCCTGATGATCCCGAGCTTGCCTTTGCAGCTTCAGCAACTGTGACCTGGCTGAGTCCAGAGACTTGTCATCTGACTCGGACTCAGCAAATTTCTGGCCTCCAGCAGTCCTCCGAGTGCCGGAAACCTAGGAAGTCCCTGCCACTGCCTGCTGTGGATCAGATAGTGTGATGTGCTCACCAGATTATGAATCCGAGGCTACTCTAAAGCTAGGTCCCACTGGGGTGTGTGTCTCTGCACCAGGGGAGGGTGTGGGTGAGCGCTGTGACGGGACTTCAAGGAGGGTGCCTCCAGATTCCTCTTCAGAGGTTTCTTCGGGGCTTGATTGGAGAGCCTGGATCATGGACTGTTGGCTGTTTTCCAGATGTGCCTGCAAAAGCAAGGAGAGATAATTAGTGCCTGGCAGTGACCTGTGAAAGAGGACACATCACTCACGTATGGTTGTCTGATGGATGTTGCACTGCTGGATCCTCACTTGATAGAGCACCATTGACCTCAGCGTCAGCACAAGACTGGTCCAGATCCTTGCTGGCCAGCTGGATGGCTCTGTTTTCAAAGTCTGTGAGGACCTTGATTTCAGGCATCCCTCCACCGGTCAGCAACCTCTCCCTGTTGTTGTGTGCCAGCTTGTCCTGCATGAATAGAGATGGAGAGAGAGCAAGCAGGATGTTTGCCAGCCCAGATGATAAGTATTCCTGGCATGTGTGGGTGGTGAGTGATCCCATGGATGGGATGAGGACAATGAGGGTGTGTGCGAGTGAGTGAATGGTGATGACCCTTGAACCGGCAGCGAGTGAGGGCCCTGTGGATGTGTGAAGGGTTTGTGAGTGTGTGAGTTGAGAGTGATGAGAAGAGTGACTTACCCTGGTGGAACGGAGGAGATCATTCATCCTCTTGCGGCACTGGGTGGCTGTCCTCTTTTGCAGGGTGTTGGTGCTGACCACTGCCTCCCAATCCGGATTAGTGAGGTTGCTGCCCATCCTGCGGCCAGAGCGGGGGTAGGGGACATCACGAAGAGCCTCCACTGCGTTTGAGGGACGTGCCATTGAACCTGGGGGCTGCAGTCTTCTTGCCTGTCTTCCGTGCAGCAGTTGAAGGCTGGACGCACTGAGAGGTGTGTGCGCGGCTGGGCTTTAAGCGTGGTGCCCGGTGTGATGAAGCAGCGAGGTGATGGCATGATGGGTGGTTGAGAGCACGCACACCACGGAAACGGCATGTTTCCCGGGAATGCGGCGGGTTTGGGACATTATGAAGCCGCCATTGCGGCCAGCGGGTGAAAAGTCGCTACCACACTTAGCGCAAACCTGTGATGATTCCACCCTGTGTCTAGTATTCAGGAATTAAATACACAGGTTAATACAAGAACTTGTATTTATAAAGCACCTTTAAGATAATCAAAAGTCCCAAGCATATCACAGGCACGTTATACAGCAAAATTTAACACTGAGGCACATAATGCAATCTTGAGGCAGATCTCCAAAAGTTTGGTCAAAGAGGTTGGGGTTTTGGTAAGGGGGTTACCCTCCGCTACTAGTGACTTGAGGTAGTCCTGCTGCAGCAAAAGCATTTGGCTCCCCCCTGCTGGGCAAGTTCTGCATCGGTGCTGTCTGGCACATCTTGAAATAGGTGGGAGGATCCCTCCTGCCCCTTTTGGCAGTTTTGGCAGGCCTTTTCGTGGGCTTTTCAGTAGGTGATGCTCCCAACTGTGGGCCTACCTGCAAGATCGAGCCTCGAAATCTCCCCACGTTACCCCCTGAGTCAGGAGGTGTAATTCCACCTGGAGGTCTAAGTTGAGTTGTTTATGGATTGTGAAAGACCCAACCTCGTGTCGTCCAGCCTGCTGACCACAAGGCGGCCACTGAGAAAGCTAGGTTTGGTGGCTGCATAACTGCAGTTACAAGGGAATTGATTTGAATCGTTGAACAAGGAATCAGTGGATAAGCACTGGCTCTTCTGGTCAGATCTCGTGGCCTCCACTGCCACCTTCATCGTAGGGCTAAAGTGCTTATCGAAGGCCCCTGTAACCTCATTGTATGATGCTGAGGAATTTTTGATGCTTTGCCAACCCAGGACATCATAACCTATGGCCCCCCCACTAGGCTACGAGTGACTTGAGAAAGTCGGTATAGCTTTGTTAAAACTATTTATTTACACTATTTACAAAGAATCATAATAAGCACATGGCATTCAGGAGACAGCATGTTCTGCTTCTAGCTCTCTTGGACCCTCTCGGTCATCTGATTGCAGATGTCACAGTTACATCACCAATATAATTATGGTCTCATTAACATATTCATTAACCTATTACTCTACAGTAGGTTTAAGCAACGTCTTAAAGGAGAGAGAAGTAGGGAGGTGGAGGTGTTTAGTGAAGGAATTCCAGAACTTAGGGACCTAATCTCAAAACATAGCCAGGAGTGGAGGAACCATTTAAACCTGTGATGCCCAAGAGGTCAGAATTGGAAGGGCATAGATATCTCAGGGGGTTCCCTGGAGGGGATTACTGAGCTTGAGAGAGGCGAGGCCATTGATGGATGTGAAAATAGGATGTGAGAACTTTAATACAAGCAAAAAACTGCAGACGCTGGCGATCTGAAATAAAAACCGAAAATGCTGGAAAAACTCAGCAGGTCTGGCAGCATCTGTGGCCAGAGAAACAGAGATAGCGCTTTGAGTCCAATATGAAGAAGAGTCATATTGGACTTGAAATGTTAACTGTTTCTCTCTCTACAGCTGCTTCCAGGACTCCGGAGATTTTCCAGCACTTTCTGTTTTCACTGCAATAAGATACAGGGAGTCATGGTCATATTATTTTTTCCTTCCTTTTCCTTCTCACAATTAGTGAGGGTGCAGAGAAGATTCACCAGGATGTTGCCTGGGCTGGAACGTTTCAGCTCTGAAGAGGGACTTCAGAGGCTGGCGTTGTTTTCCTTAGAGCAGAGAAGGCTGAGGGGGGTGGGGGGGCCTGATTGAGGTGTACAAAATTATGAGGGGCATAGATAGGGTAGATAGGAATAAACTTTTCCCTGTAGTGGAGGGGTCAATAACCAGAAGCATTGATTTGAGGTAAGGGGCAGGAGGTTTAGAGGGGATTTCAGGAAAAAAAAATTCACTCAGAGGGTGGGGGGGAGGAGGGTACCTGGAACTCACTGTCTAAGGGGGTGGTAGAGGCCGGAACCCTCACAACATTTAGTATTTCAATGAACTCATGAAACGCCATAGCATACAAAGCTACGGGTCAAGTGCTGGAAAATGGGATTGGAGTAGAAAAATGCTTAATGACTGGCACAGACATGATGGGCCAAAGGGCCTCTTTCTGTGCTGTAAAACTCTCTGACTCTATAATAAGAGTCACCAGGCTTCCTAAGCCTCCTGTATTTACACCGGGCCTGGTCTTATTATTGTAATACTATTAATGAGAGCTTTCAAACAGGGGATTGGGAATTACAGCGCCCTTGGAACTACATCTCCCATGCCGCATTGCGGGGGCAACGACCCAGTGGCCTCAGTCTTCCTGGCTGGACTACAGTTCCCAGAGGGCCGGCGGGCCTGCGCACGCGCAGTGTGGGATGCCAGCCGCCTTTCGGCCGTTGATGAGAGGACCGCTTGGCACTACTTTAACCACTGCACTGATGGAGGGAGGGGGCGGGGAGGAAGGTATCCCGGGGCGACCCCGACGTCGTGTCGATCTTCGCCCTTTGATCGCCTTTACCCAACTCTCAAGCCCGTATGGCGAGGCAGCGCTCTTTGCTCGGAGCCGTCAGGACGTTGCAGCTTTCTTTATTGTTTTGAAAGAGGGTGCACTATTGCCTGAAGGCGGACTGGCACAGCGTCTGAGAGAGAGAGAGAGGGGGCGGGGGTGTGTCACGGTCTGTGGTGATCAGCTCCAACCTGTCATTAGGGAGAGGCTTAGCTCACCTTCTCCACAATAAGCAGCATTTTTATTTAAACAATAAATAAACATTGGCACGGTAAATAACAACAACTATGGATGATGTGTATGATGTGATTGTCCTGGGGACTGGATTGAAGGTGAGTCCTTGTCAGTAATTAAAATTGCCACCCCCTTTGTATTAATATTTAATGTGAGTAGGTGGAGGAGATGGGATTTGAATGGCTTGTTGACTAGGTGGCTGCTGTCATGCATAGTGTCTGGTTTGGAGAAGGCAACCAAGGATGTTGCAAAAAAGAGTTCTTTGCAAATATATGTGATTTGTAAATATTCTTAAACCCTGCTCATCTGAAGCGGCCAATCATTAACTGTTGATTTGCTGCATAAACCTTGTAACCATTTAGCCTTTCAGAATTAAATTGTAAAGTTTAAAATTATTATTGGGACAGGGAACCAAAACAAAAGAGCCACACGCTGTCTGATCTGGTGAGTGTTTCTGGCATTATCCTTTCATTTTATGAAGGTGTTTCTAAATTGACTTTGAATGATATATTGAAATTAGGAGTATTTATAGAAATGCAGCTGAAGTTAACCAAATATTTGAGAGACTCGGTGCACAGTCAACTCTTCAGTAAACCAAAATTACATCATTTCTGTTCCTATTATTATCAGTGATGTAGAGTGATTTTTTTATCTATATAAATATTTCCTAAGTTTTAAGCTCCTGTTAAAATATATAAGAGTAGCAGGAATCATCGTTAATACTTGGAGAATCTGGGATTAAAATTAAAAAGCAGATGAGAAATAATTTTGAATCATTGATTCATAAATAAAATATTGTGAAAACAGCTTGTACACCTGCTTATATATCCATTAATTAAATATACTCTTCTGGCACAATGGCTGGTTTGTCCCATCACTCCCCTATCCTTGCTGGCTAACATTGATTCCTGCTCCCCGCCCCCTCGCCTTTGCATAATTTTAAAATTCTTACCCTTGTTTAAAATCCCTCCAAGGCCTCGCCCATCCCATTCTTTGTAACCTTCCCTGTGTTGCAATTCACCTCCTTCTCCTCACCCCAAAAATTCCCTCTGGTTGTGTATCATCTACTCCCTTCACCCTACCATTAACAGGTGTGCCTTCAGCTGCTTAGGTACTGTGCTCTGGAATTCTCTCTCCATAACTCCCTTGCCTCCTCATAAAACCCTTTAAAACCTATTTCTCTGAGCGTGCTTTTGATTAACCCATTTTAATATATCCTCTTTTGGCACATCATCATTTCTCCACCCCCCCCCCCAGTGTCTCTGTGACGTGCTTTGACGTACCTTTTTGCCAGCGTGAAGCTAATCCATGCAAGTTCTTTTCATTGTCTTTTCCAGTAACAGAGAGGAAAGAAAACAGATAAAATCATGTATCTGTTTATATATGTATATTCATGTGATTACATTTAAACTCAGTACAGGTGTTGGTTTTTTTAAATTAATGTCTGGACTCTTTTTAAGTGAATTTGTTCTGCAAACTGTAATACTTCAATGAAAAAGTGCTCCAAAGGGCTGATCTTTAAGGTCCCTTTGTTTATCTAACTAAGGCCATAGCCAAGTGCTGGATGGGATATTCGGCCTGTTGATTAAAATGGAGTTGCACATACTGTTTCTGGAGCCTGTCCCCTTGCGGAAGGAACGCGTGACTGCTTTCAACTGATTCTTTCCCACCTCTATGTCAAATGCATGATATTCAGATCCATAACTGGAGCATAGATTAAGTGGCCGTCTGCTTGAGTGGGAAAGCAAGAGATTTGTCACTTGGTGCTGGCCTTGGCTGGCTGAATGATGGGATAGTCTGTCATAATTCTGGGACCTAAACAAATGTAATTGGAGGAATAGCCTACTTCAGAATCATGATGTCTGCTTCTGTTCGCCCTTTCTCCAGTTTCCCCTCCCATGCAAGCAATGATTTATACTGGAGTATGGTTCCAGGCCCATGCCTTTTCCATCCAAGTGACCAACCCATACGGTATCGGTGGACTCCTTAACTATAGAAGGCCTTGCTCTGATGCGAAAAGTGGGAAGTTTGGCAGCCAGTACCCCTCCCTAGTTCTACCATCCTGACTACAATTGGCTAATGCATCACAGAGCGGGGATTAAATCCAGAACTTTCCTGACCATCACACCATCTGGTATATTTGCCCATTGCGCCATAAGATGGCTTTGTGCATTGATTTTTTTAAAAGCTCAATAGAATGGTTTTTGTGTTAGATATGATGAATAGCATGATTATGTAATTGTCTTTTGACTTCCTCCTGTATACAAACTGTCAAAGGACTTCCTGATGGTTTAATGAGCGTGCTTTATTTTAGTATGAATCCACTTGTAGCAAAAGGGTTGCAGATTTGAATCCTGGTTAATGCTAAGCTAGCTGATCTCAGGTTTTGGGGGTGCGCTACAATTGTTGGCAGCATCGCTGTGCCAGGCAGTGGAGCTGGGATGGGGGAAAAATCAGCCCTGGTTTCCACTTCTGATGGTCACCGAATAAACCCTTTATCCTGTGTGGATTTCAGGTGAAGGCAAGATCTCTGGTCTGGTGCTTCCCACCATAAGATTGTCCACTCAGTCGCATAATCATGGGCCTTGTTAGTATGTGCGATCAGTGAGAGGAGGGAAGAAAATGCAAAACAAAACTGGTGACTCAGGATGCAGTCAACACAACAACAGTGCACCCTTAAATATATTAGAACAAATCAATGTTTTATTTTCAGCAAAATAATTTAATCACTTTTTTTTGATAAAATGCAGATGTATTAATAAAGGAATCTAAAGCAAATTAAAAATAATTCAGCAGTGCAATTTTTTGTTTTGACCAATTCCATTCAAATAATTTTGCATCAGTGAAGACCATGATACCGCAATTATTATGATAAGTTTTAATCTTGTAGCATATTTTATGCCACAATGTTTATAAATTAAATCTGGTGCAGTATTGTCATGACATATCAATGTAGAATGTTTGGGAAGGTATAATGCAGAGTGCCACAGGTAGTACTCGGGAGAGAATGGATAAATCTTCGCAGATAACTTGCAAAGCTTCTTTATATTTAAAAAAGTGTATATATGCAAAGTTGTATTGCATATAGCACTGGGCCACTAATTCTTAAGGACTGAGTAAATCCTGTCCAGAACTTATTACATAGGATTCTGGATTTACACTAGTATTTCAGGGATTTTGACCCAATCCTTAGAGCTATGGCCACTGCTCTATGATGATTGAATGTCAAATTCTGGGATGTTACCTGGTAGTCTACAGTCGCATCCATTTTTTTCCATGAGAGGCACCTTGATTGATGGCGTGTCCCTAGTAAACTTGGCTTTGTTCAAGTTGAAAGGAAAACCTTGGTTTTGCTATTTGAATTCAGATCAGCTAATGCCATGTATCACCTGTTACTGTGTCATGATGATCTCTGTGACCCTAATCAATTGTCCAAGGCCACTTCCAGCTACAATCAGTGCACCTGCTGTGCAATTTTTCGAAGAGAAAAATCAACAGAAACTCTGCAGTATGGTAATAAGTAGCCAGCTTGGTGGTGAGATTAAGGTAGAAATCCAGTCTGAGAGGTTTGACTATCAGCCACAGATCCTGACATAATCAGATCTGCACAATTGGATAAGTGTCGCAACTCATTTCCAGTCACCTAATTCTCCATCATCCAGTTCCGCTGCTGCTTTGCATTTATGTTTTTTGGTTGAAGTCGTTTTAAATAAAATTTTGTCTTAAAATTAAAACAGAAAATGCTGACAATACACTTCTTAAAAAAAACTTAATCCTGATTTATGGGCATCGCTTGCAAGGCCAGCATTTATTGCCCATCCCTCATTCCCCTTAAGAAGGTGGTGGTGAGCCACCTTCCTAAACCACTGCAGTCTGTGTGGTAAAGGTACTCCACAGTGCTATTAGGGTGGGAGTTCTAACGTTTTGGCCCCGCGGTGGTGAAGGAAGGCAACATATTCCCAAGTCAGGATAGTGTGTGACTGGGAAGGAAACTTGGAGGTGGTAGTGTTCTCATACATCTGCTTCCCTTGCCCTTCTACTTGATGAAGGTTGTGAGTTTCGGCGATGCTGAAAGAAGTAGTCTTGGAGATTTTCTGTAGTGCATCATGTGGATTGTAGATAGTGCAACCTGGCAGTGGAGGGAGTGGATGTCTAGTAGCGATCAAAAGAGTTTGTCGAGCACCTTGGTACAAATCAACTGGCCATGTTTTGTGAACTGTGCAAACAACTGCCAATGCCACACTTTAAAGACTGCTCATTGGCCAATACATTCAACAGTCAGTGATGGCTGCCCTGAAAAATTATCACTTTTTAGCCAACTTTTGCTCAGAATATATACCCCCAAATGGCTTTATGTCTAGGTCTTTACTGTGTAAAATGGCAAAAGAGCCTCAAAAATTACTCCCCCCGAGTAATCTACCTGTGCAGATTATTTTCCTGTATTTTAGCAGCTCTGAGGTCACTGTTACCTGTTACTTGTGACGTTTCACAAACAATGCTTCTCATTATCAAGTACCTCCTTTCACTTGTCAGTTCGACTTAGCCATTTGGAAAAGCAGGCACTAATGAAAAGAATTTGCATAGAGTCTGCCTTGACAGTATAGGATTATGTTTATGTTGAGTACCTCATTAGCCATGGGTTAATAATTTACAGTAATAACTCATGGGTGAATGTAACACTTTTATATCCATGGCCATATATCATTCATTATGCCATGAATTTGACAGTTGTTTTACAATTAATCAGTGTATGTGGGGAATAATGGATAGTGATGAGTTATTTATAAGGCAGGTTGTAATGGGGAGCTTCAACGTCCTCTCCGAGAACTGACTCTTTGTTACCATGGTCTAATGGAGTGCTAGGCATGGTTGGGTGAAACCAAAAACAGCTTGAGATGGAAAAAGCGGAGGACAAATTGGAACAACAGTAATGCAGTTAGTTGGCATTCCAACAGTTGCCCTGATACTTGCTGTCGGCAGCCATTATTAATGATCGTTTTGTCTTCATAAAGTGGAAACAAGGAGAGAAGTATATCTCATTAAAACTCTGCTCCAAATACCCCTTTGCCACATTGTGATGCTCACATAATGCTGATGTACATTGGTTCCCTGTGCGGCAGTGCTTGAAAATTAAAATTCTCCCCAGCTACATTCCTTCATCTAAACTACCTCTATGCAGCCTCCTCTAGTCTCATATTTCCCCCTAAATGTTCTGTCCCTCTGATTTATCTCCCTATTGTGATGATCTTTCAGCCTTCCCGATCACATGCTCTAGGATTCCCTGCCTAACCTCTCCAACTTTTCCTCCAAAACTGGCCATTTGTTCAAGCTTTTTAATTTCTCCTTTCCTGCCTCAATGTCTTGCTTTCCATACACTTGTTCTGTGAAGTGCCTAATTTGCATATCCTTCATGTTATTTTTAAAAAGAAGCAACTGTAAATTTTTAAAATTTCTTTTGCACTCCTCAGAGCGTCGGAAAAATGAAACCCTTACCCATTGTTTTGCACTTAATCGTTTTTCTACTGCCCCCATGTCAATTATTGAATGAATTAGAATCGTATGGCACAAAAGCAAGCCATTTGGCCCGTTGTGCCTGTACTGGCTCTTTTAAATAGCAATCCAATTGGTTCCATTTCCCCCTGTTTCTTTCCCAATAACCCTGCTAAATTTTCCTTTCCAATTATATATTCAATTCCCTTTTGAAAGTTACTATTGAATCTGCTTCCATCATCCTTTCAGGGAATGTATTCCAGATCATATCAACTCACTGATTTTTGAAAAAAAATGTTTCTCATCATCTCCCTTTAGGTGCTTTTGTCAGTTATCTTAAATCTGTGCAATGAATACTCAAATAACTCAAATCACTTTTCAGTTTGTTTTCCTGTGCATGCCACATGGTGGAAATTTACAAAAGTTGAGATGTGCATAACTGAGGTGCTTTAGCGCCACCATAGGCGGGAGGTTGTTCATACAACATGACAGAATCAAAAACATGTGAATTTAAGTGTGGGAATTGATAATGATGGGATGGAGGGGTTGTTGCCAAATTGGGAAGAGGTTGACTTACAAGTACCAGAAACAGGAAGTTTGTGTAGGTTCAAGATTTTCAGTTTTATGACAAATGCACTATCATTTCCAACATATCATAGTTTCCACAAATCCAATTGCACATCAAAGGGAGATTTGGTCTGACGTGTGCTAACTTGTTTTTTTTTTCCCTCCTGCATTTTTTAATGGTGATTAGGGATTAGGCATCTTGTATGTGGTTCATGGCATATAATGTTAATTTCACTGGCTGAGAAGCGCGGTTTTTAAAAAAGAAGCCGTTGTCACACTTCCTTCATCCTCCAATTCTTGTAATTCTAAAAAGTGAACTTTGGAATATAAATTTAAAACACTGCTTAAAAGTCTTTATAGCAAGGACAAGATCAAATCTTACCCCACAAACTTATATAGTCGTGTTTTTCAGTGGTGATAATGATGTGCCTGGGAAGTGAATGATCTGCAAACTTGATTGCAGGAAGAGGCTTGCCTCTGATAACCATCCTCACCTGGTGATAGTGCTGAGATTTAGAACTCTGTGGAGCGAAGAACTGAATCTGTGCCTTCCTAATTCTGTGACACCGTGTATTGGTGCTTGGTTGGACTGTCCTGCTAAGTCAATTTGCACCACCCGTTTTAATTGTGACTTAAGGAAACCATGCTGAAACTGGTATGAAATAGATATATTGCATCTGTTGAAAACAGTTTTTGAAATTAAATATTAGGACAGCCAGTTGGTTGTTGAACAATGACAAGTTATCAATACAATCTGGCAGATTTTTGCCTGAATGTTTGTGGGCTCTGTGTGAATTGGTGAACAGCAGGTAGTTAGGATCGTATTTTCTGGGACAGGATTATCTGTCAGCTTTACATGTAAGACACTAAGTATTGTTGGAAATGCTCAAATTCTTGAATTAAATCTGAATTTGCTGAGGGAAAGAATGTTGTAGGTAATGAGACCATGAGAAGGGAGATACGTGTGCTGGAGACCTATATTTCCGTAATATGTTATATGTCTTGTGTATCATGTGCCTTTCCTATTGTTGCATTTACTTCCTGTAACGCCTTCCCTGTCATACTCTTAAGAGCGGAATTGTCCCAGGTTGGCACTAATTGCAATAGCGGGCGGGAAAAAGGATGTTTTCCCGCCAACTACAATGGCGGCTTTTCGTGTCATATCATCCCCTTCCTGGCACATCCCACTTCATTAATAACGCATTCCCGGGAAACACGCTGGATCATTAGCGGGGCGGCCTTTGATTTGCCCAACCCGTCATCATCTCAGGTCTTCGGTAAAACCCTTTAGGATGCCAAATTTAGAGGCTGCCCCTGCACAGGTCAAGCATTCTTAAAGGGATAGGAAGCCGCTGGGAACTGATGGCTGTCAAAAGGAGGAAACATGCTGCTTCCAAACTTAACGACACTTCCCTTTGAGTACCTAGTGAACGCAGTGGAAGCCCACCGCGTAGTCCTCTACCCCCGCTTTTGGCAAAGACCAGCAAGCAAGGTCATCATGGGAGATGGCGGCAGCGGTGGTCAGTGCCAATGCCCTGCAAAAGAGGATGAATGATCTCCTCCGTTCCACCAGGCTAAGTCACTCGTCTCTTCACTCTCAACTGACACCCTTGCAAGCCCATCACACATCCACAGGGACCTCATTCACTGCCAGTTCAGGGGACACTCACTCTCTCACACACCTTCGTCTGCCCTGCAGATCGTGTCCTCATCCCGTCCATGGCACCACTCACTGCCCACACCTGCCAGGTATCCTTATTATCTGGCTTGGCAGATGTCCTGCATAAACTCCCTCCATCTGTATTCATGCAGGACAAGCTAGCACACAACAAAAGGCAGAGGTTGCAGACTGGTGGAGGAATGCCTGACTTTAAGGTCCTCACAGACTTTGAAAATAGAATTATCCAGCCGGCAATGATTTGGACCATTCCTGTGCTGACGGTGAGGTCGGCCGTGCTCAACCAAATGAGGATCCGGCAGTGCAACATCCATCAGATAACCATGTTGTGAGTCAGATCCCCTGTTCTGCAGTCCCCTGCCATGCACTAATATATCTCCTTGCTTTTGCAGGCACACCTGGGAAGCAGCCAAGGGGGTCCACAAGTCAGGTTCTTGGCTAAAGTGCCGAAGACACCTCCCACCAGCGCAGAGAGACAGATACACCTCGGTGGGACCTAGCCTCGGGGTCACAATCTGGTGAGCACATCGCACTGTCTGATCCACAGCAGGTTGCACCAGGGACTTCCCAGTTTTCCAGCATTCGGAGGACTGCTGGAGGCTAGATATCTGCTGTCAGATGACTGGTCATCTCTGGACTTGGTCATACTTCAGTGAAGCTGAAAAGGCAAGCTCAGGGACATCAGGAAGGAATGTCTGCTGCACTCCTCAGATTGCAAAGCACGATTGAGGCGTCAGTCCGCCTTCAGTCTGAGGTGATGGTGCGTTGGCATGCCAGTGCACCATGGTCAATACTGATAGGATGGCAGCCGGCCATGGAGACTTTGGTCCAGGACGTTGGTCCTGCACTGCTGTATGGGCTGAGCCCCGTCACTGATGCTGTGGTTGGCTTCCAGTAGCGTCAATGAGAGAGGGGTGTGGGGCAGCTCGATCTCGCTCCAGTTTCCCCTTTTCCTGAAGGAGTCAGCCAGGGGTCCCTGGGCACCCATAGGAGGATCAGAGGTGCACACCCCAGGGCCATCTACCCAGGTAATTCCGGGAGTATTCGGCCCACCCGAATCCCCTTTTCCTGTGACCCTAGCGGCTCCAGCTCCACAGGCCAAGGAAGGTACCACTGCCACACAGCAGGACCCTGAAAGCAGGCCGGGGCCCTGCAGGTCTTGGGCCTCCAGTGGACGCCCGTCAAGGTCATCACAGGGCATTGCAGTCAAACAGGCTGTCTTCACCTCTGCTGTGGATGTTGGGGGAGCACCAAGACATGGCGGCAGGGTTAGGAAGGTTAAGATGATGTATTTTCACCGTGTGGGCAAGGATGTTAATCGCTTGTACATAATGTTGATTATTGTAAGTAAACTCCCAAAAATGTCACCCTGTCTGTGGCTCCTTGTTATGATGAGCAGTGCTCATGTCAGTCTGAAGTGAAACCTTGGCTCCTGCACAAGATGAAGGCAGGTGTGTTGGTCCAGGGCCTCATCCTGTTCTTTGTGCAACCTTCCCAGCACACTGATGTGTGCCTTTGCAGTCACTGGACACATCAGTCATACCTGCACCTCGGTGGGTCTTATTATTGCTGTCAGAATGTCCTGGGCCAGTGGCACAGGGTTTTGTCATTCTCTCTGTGTGCTCTCAGCACCTTTTTGAGGTGCAGCTGGTTCACCACCACCCCCCCCAATCTCATTAGCATCTGTGTCTGGTGACAGTCTGGCCATGAAGGGTTCAGCTGATGGAGGATGCTATAGGATCAGGAGAAATTAAAGATTCCCTGCTGCACCTGCATGCTATGACCCTGCTATGTTTTAGGATTATATCTTTTGGTATGTAAGAATGTCATAGTTTGAGACTGTATCTTTAAATTTTGGGTAAATGAAAGGGGTCATGCATCTTAACCTGGGGTCTGCCTGACAATAAGCCTGTGAATTTTAATTGTTTAACAAAGATCGAAGGGAGAGTTAAATTACTTTATTGAGATGGAGATGGTGGACGTTAAAACCTGAGGACAGTGACAGCTGTTTCTAAGTCAACAATAAGAAGACCCTAAGGCCAAGAAAGGTGCTGTCAATATCAGGCTGTAAAATGTTGTGCTGGAACCTGTCCCTTTTGTTCTAGTGATGAAAGGCAGTGGTGATCAGAGATAGCTGGCTGACCCTTCTACTTGGATGCAAAACTGATGTGTTTCCTTTAGCCATGGAGAATGGGATAGAAGGGGCTATTTTGAGATCAGGTTACAGACTTCCCTCTGAACAGAGGAACAGGAATAGGCTATTCAGCCTGTCGAGCCTGCTTCATTATTCAGTTCGATCATGGCTGAACATCTACCTCAACACCATTTTTCCTGCGCTATCACCATATCCCTTGATGTCACTCGTCTCCAGAAATCTATCGATTTCTGTCTTGAACATACTCAATGATTGAGATACCGCAGCCCTCTGGGGTAGAGAATTCCAAAGATTCACCACCCTCTGAGTGAAGAAATTCCTTCTCATCTCACTCTTAAATGGCCTATCCCTTGCTCTGAGATTGTGTCCCCTGGATTTAGACTCACCAGTCAGGGGAAATGTCTTAACTACATCCACCCTGTCAGGCCCTGTGAGAATTTTGTAAGTTTCAGAATGGCTGCCTCTCATTCTTCAAAACTCTAGGGAATACAGACCCAGTACACCCAGTCTCCTCAGACTGTCCTTGCAAGACAATCCTGCCATCCCAAGGATTAATGTGGTAAACCTCCATTGTACTCCCTCTATGGCAAGTATATCCCTCCTTGGATAAGAGGACCATAACTGTACACAATACTCCAGGTGAGGCCTCAGCAAGACTCTATAAAACTGCAGGAAGATATCTTTACTCCTGCACTCAAATCCCTTTGTGATGAAGGCCAACATACCATTTGCCTTCCTAATTGCTTGCTGCACCTGCATGCTAACTTTTAATGATTCATGAACAAGGACACCTAGGCCCCTTTGGACACTGCACTTCTAATTCTCTCACTATTTAAGAAATATTCTGCCTTTCTATTTTTTTTCTACAAAGTGAATAAATTCACACTTGTTGACATTATATTCCATCTGACATGTTCTTGCCCATTCACTTAACCTGTCCAAATCCTCTTGAAGTCTCCTTGCTTCTTCCTCCTGACTCACCTTCCCACCCAATTTGGTGTCATCAGCAAATTTGGAAATATTACAATTGGTCCCCACCTCCAAATCATTTATAGAGATTGTGAACAACTGTGGACCTAGCACAGATCCTTACGGTACCCCACTGCCACCCTGAGAATGATCCACTGATTCATGCACTCTGTTTTCTGTCAGTTAACCAATTCTCATTCCATGCTAGTATATTTCCCCCAACCCCATGCACTCTAATTTTATTTACTAACCTCCTGTGTGGGACCTTATCAAAAGTCTTTTGAAAATCCAAAAGGCACCACATCCACAAGTAATATCCTCAAAAAAACCTGTCAAACATGATTTCCATTTCATAAATCCATGTTGACTCTACCCAATTTTACTATTCTTTTCTAAGAGTCCAGTTATCACATCCTTTATAACAGATTCTAACACTTTCCCTATTACTGATATCAAACTAACAGGTCTATAGTTCTCCATTCTCCCTCTCCCTCTCTTCTTAAATAGTGGGGTTATATTTGCTACTTTCCATTCTGCAGGAATCTTTACAAATTCTTTAGAATTTTGAACATAACCATCAATGCATCCACTGTCTCTCCAGCCATCTCCTTCAACACTCTGGGATAAAGTTCATCTGGTCCAGAGGATTTATCAAGCTTCAGTCCAGTTAACTTTTTAAGCACTGCCTCTTTACTAATACTAATTTCTTTTAATTCCTCAGTTTCACAAGATCCATAGTTGCCTAGTATTTCTGGGAGATTTTATGTATCTTCTTCCATGAAGACAATCGCAAAGTAACTGTTTAGATTCTCTGCCATTTCCCTGATCTCCAATATAAATTCTCCTGTCCCCACCTGTAATGGGCCCACATTTGTCCAAGCTAATCTTTTTCCTTTTCACATACCTAAAGAAGTTATTATAGCCTGTCTTTATGTTCCTCACTAGTTTGCATTGATGCTCTCTTTTCCCTTTTTTAATCAGCTTCTTGGTCTTCCTTTGCTGGGTTCTAAATTGCTCCCAATCCTCAGACTTACCACTTTTTCTGGCATCCTTATTAGCCTCTTCCTTTGATCTAAGGCAATTATTTTGTTAACACGGTTGATTTACCTTTCCCTTTGGGTGTTTCTGCCTTAGAGGAATGCATATCTGTTGTAGAATGTATAGTATTTCTTTAAATATTAGCCATTGCCTGTGTACAGTAAAATCTCGGTGTATTTTTCCAATCCACCATAGCCAACTTGCCCTCATGCTTTCATAATTTCCTTTCTTCAGATTTAAGACCCTAGTTTCAGAATGAACTATCCTTTACCACATTCAAACTTAATCAAAATTGTATCATATTATGATTATTATTTCCCAAAGGCTCCTTTACAGCAAGATTATTAATTAGCCTTTTCTCATTACACAACACTAAATCCAAAATAGCCCAATCCCTAGTTGGCTGTACTGCTCCAGAAATCCATGTCGTACACACTCCAGGAATTATTCCTCCAGAGCATTAGTGCTGATTTGGTTAACCCAGTCTGTGTAAATTGAAGTTGTCCATTAATACTATATTATCCATGTTACAGGCATTTCTAATTCCCAGATTTATACCACGCCCACTACATTAGCACTGCAGTTTGATGGACTATTAACGACTCCTACCAATGTTTGCTGCCCCTTGCTGTTTCTGAACTCCACCCAAACTGATTCAGCATCTTGATCCTTTGATCTAAGATCCTCTCTTACTAATGGACTGATCTCATCCCTTACTAATAATGCTACCCAACCTCTTTTTTCTTTTCTGCCTATCCTTCTTAAATGCTGAATATCCTTGGATATTCAGTTCCCAATTTTGGTTACCTTGTAGCCACCATGTAATTAAATTTTAATGGCAATTTAAATCATAACCATTTACCTCCATTTGTGCATTCAAATCATCAACCTTTTTGCGAATGCTACATTTATTCCGATAGAGTGACTTTAATTCTAAGCCCAGAAGTATCACAGACATAAGAGAGTTGCAGTTTTTGGTCTTGTGTGGTCTGCAGTCAACTGGGAGGTGGGGAACAAAAAGAGATAGATGTTAGCCAGGCCTGCACCTTAAGCAGAAAATATTGACTCTGAATGCAGGTGTGAACTTGTGCTCAATTTGAAAACCAAATTCGAGGCATTAAAACCATGCCGAGCTTTCGCTTAGCTGAAGCTGGAGGGAGAATCCCAAGGAAGACACTGGTTGTCAAAGGTAGTATTGGGAAAGGGAAAAGAACAGAAGTAAACCTTTGGGAGC